>NW_020838013.1:2913820-3105087 GCF_003676395.1 Aethalodelphis obliquidens | reverse complement strand
GGTACACGGGCCTCTCACTGTTGTGGCCTCTCCCGTTGCGGAGCACAGGCTCCGGACACGCAGGCTCAGCGGCCATGGCTCACGGGCCCAGCCGCTCCGCGGCATGTGGGATCCTCCCGGACCGGAGCACGAACCCGTGTCCCCTGCATTGGCAGGTGGACTCTCAACCACTGCGCCACCAGGGAAGCCCTCTCCCCCTCTGCAGTTTTTATAAGGAGGTGATTAGATCTTGATCCAATTTGGGTTCCTCTTTTTTTTTTTACAGGAATATTTTATAGATGGTATTGAAAATATCCAACTTAAAAATAAAATTATTGGCTATGTAAACCCAAAAGCTGGGAGCCACACTGCTCTGAAAGGAATTCAGTCCCTCCATCCCTCTTTGATTCTAGGCCTTACCCCCCGGGTCTAGCCAGAGCCCCAGAAAACCCCTTTGTTCACCCTGCAGAGCTGCACGTACCGAGGTGTCCTTGGCATCCTGCTCACTGCTGATATTGCAGCTCTCCGTGCACAGGCCTTTAGTAGGGAGAGTTGCTATCAAGAACTACCACATCCCCGTATGAAGGCCTACGTGAGAAATGTCTTATACATCACCTACCAGCAAAAAAGTTTGCTTTCCCTGAGGAACTGGGATGCTTTTCCTTACAGACAAGATGAATCATGTAATAAATACTGTTCCCTTTTACTTTAGCTCCCAGGAAGCTAAAAACCATAACTGAGGCACAAATTTGGCAGTGATAAATGACTCTATGGCCTTTACTTTTAAACCTGCCTGAACTTTCTCTGCCTGATTTTTTATCGAGCTACCTACCTATCTCACTCTCACTGTATATTTAAAAGTTGACGGCAATCCTTTGTGTAAAAGGTAGCTATAAAGAGATAAATTTAAAAATGAGAAGCAGAGGGACTTCCCTGGTGGTGTAGTGGTTAAGAATCCACCTGCCAATGCAGGGGACACAGGTTCAAGCCCTGGTCGGGGAAGATCCCACATGCTGTGGAGTAACTAAGCCCGTGTGCCACAACTACTGAGCCTGCGCTCTAGAGCCTGCGAGCCACAACTACTGAGCCCGTGTGCCACAACTACTGAAGCCCATGCACCTAAAGCCCGTGCTCCGCAATAAGAGAAGCCACCGCAATGAGAAGCCTGTGCACCGCAACACAGAGTAGCCCCCCGCTCTCAGCAACTAGAGAAAGCCCGCACACAGCAACAAACACCCAATGCAGCCAAAAATAAATAAATTTATTAAAAAAAAAATTAGTAGCAGAGCAGGATTTGGTTTTCCTGACTTTTAGCTTCATTCTTTATGTGATTCTGGAACAAAACTTCATTCATTCAACAAACACCCTCCACGCAGGGCACAGCTTGTGGAAATAAGGCAGGTGAGGGACTTCCCTGGTGGCCCAGTGGCTAAGACTCTGTGTTCCCAATGCAGGGGGCCCGGGTTCAACCCCTGGCCAGGGAACTAGATCCCACATGCCGCAACTAAGACCTGGTACAGCCACATATATAAATAAATATTAAAAAAAAATAAGGCAGGTGAAAGGCAAGTTTTCTGCCTTCATGGAGCTTGTATTCTAGTGGAGGAAGCCAGGCAACAATCCCAGTGAATAGCAGCCGTGTAAGTGTTCTGAAGAAGGTGAGGTGGTTGCATGAAGGGAACCGGAGGAGGGGATGAATTTTAGATAGGGTGGACCAGGAAGGTGACATTTGAGCAGCAAGTGGAAGGATGAGAATGAACTGGCCTTGAGAAGAGATAGGGAGATTCCAGACAGAAGAAAGAACAGGAGTGGACAGAGGAAGTCAGGGTCACAGAGATGTTGTTCTGGGAAGTGGGCTGTTCCCCAGTGGGGAGAGGGGGGTTCCTTCCCCTCAGACCATGGGGAAGTCTCCCAGTATGGCCATCTGCCCTTGGTGTGAAACATGCAGCTGCCCTTCCTGCCCCCAGATTTCAACTACCACCTGTGTTAAAACACATGCCCATGTCCTTCTTTGTGGGTGAGGGTCCCAGGCCTTCTGACCCTTGGGCTTAACCTCAGACGGGCAGCTCGTGGAGTCCTGGCTTCCTGCCCCACACGTTTGTCCATGATACCTGCTCTAGGGGCTGTACCACAAGGCAGGAGCAAGGTTTTCCCTGGACCAGCCTAGCTCCAGACGGCAGAGCTGAAAGCCGTGGGGATTTCTCAAAGCTCAGGATTCAGCTTCCACTGGGCATTGGTGCATCAGTCATCACCAAACACCTTGGTCAGGTCCAAACCAGAAGAGGCTCTGCCTTCTCTGGGTTAAGGAAGTGGAGGTGTGGTGGTGGTGGGGAAGGCTGGGAACTATTAGAGCAAAGAAGAGGGGCTTAACTCAGAGGGTAGAGCTAGGAGGGCTTCCAGGGGGAAGTGATCCACACACTCAGAAGAATCCTGGAACATTGACCAAAAGGGTTGGTTTTGTCACAGCTAAATCCTCATTATCTAAACCAGTGCCCAGTCTCTGCCACATAGTAAGTGCCTGGTAAACATCTGTTGAATAAATGAATGAGCCAGGGGGTGTTAAGATCGTTCTTAGTAGCGAGCTCCTTATTACTGGGAGGAACCAAGGACCTGCTGGATGGCCACTGGTCTGGGGTCCTGCCTTAAGGCGTGGTGAGGGCCTAGGGGAGCCTTCCATCCCAGGGCGGTGTGAGGCTAGCTCTGAATACCCTGGAGCGGGGAGGTCAAGTCCAAACAAAGCAACTGACACTCCTTGACACTGTCTGCTTAACTGCTTTGAACCCTGGGCCCCTCTGCGCCTCCGCAACCGTCAGCCTTGTCCACGCACTCATGCCTCCTAGAACCCCAGACCTGAGGAGGGCCTCCCCTGCGCCTACCGCTCGCGGGGCTCAGGCCGGAGAAGACAGGCGTCGGGGCTGACGCAGCTGCGAGCGTGCTCTGCCGGCTCCGGTTCCGGGAGGCGAGGCGGGGCCGCGGGGGCCGCAATTGCAGCTAGCGAGTCACTGCAGCCGAGTGAGTTCAGCCCGCGGCCACCGCCCGCGCCCGGGCGGCTGGGGGAGGAGGGGAAGGGAGGGGGCGTGGGCACCAGCATGGTACGCAGTTCCGGACAACCCCTCCCAACCTGGGGCTGGGAGAGCCCTGAAGCACCACACCACTCCTTCCTTCCGAAGCTGTCCCCACTGCACCCCGCCCAGCGTCCCTTGACACCTGATTCCCATAGAGGCCGAGTTACCTGCTCACTACTCTCTCAGCCATGTGCAGTTCCCCAGCCTCAAAGCGCTTTCACTGCAAGTGACAGGCCCCGCGCACACGCTTTGGCCCCTGGTCTGAGGGAGGCCGAAAAGTGGGGCTGAGTGGAGCTGGTGGTCGACGCTCCTAGACAAGGCATTCCAGAAGGGACTACTCTGTAGCTCGATATGGTGGATATGGGGTCTGGCTCCGGAGTTCACCAGTGAGAGAAGAGGGGTTGTGGGACAGGGCAGTCCGGGTGCAGGGAACAGCATGTGCAAAGGCACAGAGGCGTGTAAGAGTGCCCCTGTCGGAACAGGCAAGCGAGCGCGCAGAGCAGAAGGTAGGGCCTGAGAGCGCATTGGCTGGGATGTGAAAGAGCCTGATGCCACGCGGTGGATGGAGCAGGGTGCCAGGGGAGGCTGCTGGCCCTGTAGGTGTATGGGACGGGAGGAGGACCACGTGGGAGAGGCCGAGGCCTGAGTCCCCTGAGGCACAGCAAGAGCTTGAAAGCTGCTCGGAGTGGGTGGGAAGGTAGAGTGTATAGATGCACATTCCCCCTTCTCCACCTCTCCGGCGCATGATCCTGGGTCTTTCCCAGAGTGTTCTTCCCAAGATGCTACCCCCACCCTTTCTCCAAACCTGGGACACTCTTCTCCCTCCACTGACTCCTGACGACCCCCCAAACCTGTCCTGCACCCCGGCTATGAGGGGCGTGGTCTGACAACTCCAGGCTCCTTCTAGATACCCTTTCTGCCCCCAGATTCCCCTCCCCAGCCTGGAACTCCTGGGGTTTCCCAAAAATGTAAGGCCAAGGCAGAGACCCTGGGAAGAGGAGAACCGGACCTGGGCTCCCCCCCACCCCACCCCGCACTGGGGCCGCTGGGCCGGGAGAGACGGTCCTTAGGTTGGCCAGGCTCGGAGGCCGGCGCCCCGCCAGATCCTTCCGGGTGCCTCAGTAAGCCAGGCGCCTCACGTGACTGTCCTAGTAAACAGCCGCTCGGCACCGGAAACCCATTGCCTTCCCTCCCTCTCCCCGCCCCCGTCTCCTCCCCCTGACTTCCGCGCCGGGGCCCGGGGAGGCGGGGGCGGGGTGGGCCGCCTCGGAACTGTGTGGTCTTCTCGGCCCGGGCGGTTCCCTGGTCTGTCACTTGTGGGCGGCCTATGTCCGGAGGCTGGGGTGGTGTCCGAAAAGGAGGGGCTCCTTGGACGGGAACTCCCGGGTTTGTGTCAGCCTTTGAGAACTGCTTTTCCTGCCGGATTGGCCCAGCTCGATTTTTTTTTCTTAATATTTATTTGGTTGTGATGGGTCTTAGTTGCGGGCGGCCTCCTTAGTTGCGGCATGCATGTGGGATCTCGTTCCCTGACCAGGGATCGAACCTGGGCCCCCTGCATTGGGAGTGTAGAGTCTTATCCACTGCCACACCAGGGAAGTCCCCTAGCTTGGTGTTTTCAAAGTGTGGGGCAGGTACTGTGGTCCCTGACCCAAAGGCGCAGAGATGAGATCTGGGCAGGACCGCAGGGGGTGAGGCCGAAGGGGGGTTGAAGGACCCTGTGGCTAGGCCTCGTTCTGGGGGGCCTGGAAAGGCCCCGGGGATGCAGGTGGGTGAAGCAGGGCCGCTGTCCCCACTGTGTCAGCCTGATGT
Organism: Aethalodelphis obliquidens; assembly: GCF_003676395.1. Classification (NCBI taxonomy): domain Eukaryota; kingdom Metazoa; phylum Chordata; class Mammalia; order Artiodactyla; family Delphinidae; genus Aethalodelphis; species Aethalodelphis obliquidens. The sequence continues at coordinate 3,100,234 of NW_020838013.1, read as the reverse complement.
TCTCTTTTCATCCCCTGCTTCCTCACGTGGACCTCAACTCCTGCAGATTCTGACTCCTCCACTTTCCCCTTCCCTGCACCCATGACTGGCCTCCCCCCCAGGCCAGGGCCTCTCGCCGTTCTCTCTCCGTTGTGTCCTGAGCCGCACATCATCTGCCTTCAGGAAACTTGTGATAAACCAGTCTTTGGTCCTGTCCCATCCAAGGCCTCCCTGAGTAAACGCAGGCTTCTCTGGGTTTATCCTCCTTGTGTTCCTGGCTCACCCCAGCCACCGCCGTCCCCAATCCTGGTGAAATCTAGTTTGCCCTTAGGTCTCAGCTCAGCCCTGCAGCAGCCTCCTTGAAGACACGGGAGTAAGAGTCCTGCCACAGAGCTCCCTGACCTTAGGAAGAGAGCAGACTCATTCCTTCTCCCTGGGGCCCAGCTCAGCCCTCAAGACAGGAGCACCAATGGCCCCAGAACCAGGGTAGCTCAGAACACTGCCACCAAGTGTGGACAGTCCACTCTCCACCCAGCTCAGATCAATAGCTCTGAGAAACCTCGGGATCAGCAGAGAAGATTTGGAGAAGGGGTTAAACAACACTCCTCAGTTAAGAAAAAATTATTCGAAATTTGAAAAGGCAAAAGGGTGGCTATCAGCCCCAACTCGGTGATAAGTAGATTGATAAGCTGTAAATAACTGTCAGGTAGAGAGCATGACCCCCAAGGTAATAGTGACCCCTGTAGGTCATTAGCCACTTTGTATGTAACCCAGCAATCTTATTCCAGCACTTTTTTTTGGTGCCTGTAAATACTTCTGTTTCCCTGGTTCTCTTTGAACTAGGTCTTCCACCATACTGGTACTTTCCTTAAGACGTTAAGTAATCTTTGACATATACCCTATACTGAGAGTCATGCTTTTAGCTTTGAAAATTATATGCTGTGACACTTCTGGAGACTGTCTCACCAAGATGTCCGATTGGACTCAGCTGCCAGGGCCAATTAAACTTTGTTGAAGTTTTCATGGGCTTGCCTGAAACACTGCCTCTCCCACCTCAGACTTACTGATTCCACCCTGTGATGTCTTTATTATATTATTATTTATTTAGAAATAACACTTTATTGTTATAAAATTTAAACAGCACTGTTAAAGTCCCTTGGACCATCGCGTCCCATCCTAGGCCTGTCCTAAAGTTGACTACTGTTATCCTGTTAATTGATATATATATCAGTGTGCAGAATATATATATACTCCAGTTTATATATGTTTATACAAAAACATAGATATATTAAATAATGTGCTGTGTGTATATATATATATATATATACACACCACACACATATACACATATATACATACGTATATGTTTACAAATATATATACACACTATTTGGTACGTGTGTCTATATAGTATACACATATATACAAATGTACTATCATTTTAGTGGCTGGGGATTTTTTTCCATAAAAGGTCTTATAGTGGAGGGACTTCCCTGGTGGCACAGTGGTTAAGAATCCGCTTACCAATACAGGGGACACGGGTTCGAGCCCTGGTCCGGGAAGCAGATGCCACAGAGCAACTAAGCCCGTGCGCCACAACTACTGAAGCCCGTGCGCCTAGAGCCCGTGCTCCGCAACAAGAGAAGCCACTGCAGTGAGAAGCCTGCGCACCACAACGAAGAGTAGCGTCTGCTCGCCGCAACTAGAGAAAGCCTGCATGTAGCAACAAAGACCCAATAACAAAGACTTAATACAGCCAAAAATAAATAAATAAATAACTTTATTTTTTAAAAAAGTTATAACAGGTGTTATACTGGAGATATTGTCTCACAGCTTTTTCTCAAAAACGAGCTAGAGATCTATTTTGGCACATAAGACCTACCGTATTCTTTTAAGTGCTAATGTGGCAACACAAACCATAAAATACCTAGGAATAAATTTAAGAAATATGTGAGGGCTTCCCTGGTGGCGCAGTGGTTGAGAGTCCGCCTGCCGATGCAGGGGACACGGGTTTGTGCCCTGGTCCGGGAAGATCCCACATGCCGCGGAGCGGCTGGGCCCGTGAGCCATGGCCGCTGAGCCTGCGCATCCGGAGCCTGTGCTCCGCAACGGGATAGGCCACAACAGTGAGAGGCCCGTGTACCGCAAAAAAAAAAAAAAAAAAGAAATATGTGAGATTTTATGTAGAAAGTTACTGAAGATGTTATTTTATAACATTGTAATGTTATAATGTAATGTTTACAACCTTGTAATACTGATAAATTTTATAAGTGATGAAATGTATGAAGCAAAAAGTAAGTGTCCCCCGCCCCCCGCCCCACGGCAACAGCATTGTTTTTCTCCCAGGCTGCTTCTTTACCTTCCTAAGCGTGTTTCTGCAACTTGCTTTTGGGGGTTGAGTCAGAGCCTCCTTCCAGGGAGTTGAAGACATCTATAAATAGCTGTGACGTGCGTGGGCCTGCGAATGCTGTAGCCGAGGGACCTGGTGCTGGGAAGAACCTGCGTCAGGGAGACAGTCACCATCACGAGCTCAGAGGAGGCTTCTGAGAGTGGGTGGTGCTTTAATTAGGCCAGGAAGGGTGAGCTGGTGGATAGGCTGGGCAGGACATCATTGCAGACAGGGAACTTGGTCTGGAGGGGGGATAATCATTTCTAAATAGCAGAACCACGACAATGGTGAGACAGAGGCCCACGGAGAGTAGCACGGGGTGTGTGTCTGTTGGCCGGGGTCGGGGGAGCCAGACTAGATGCCAGGGGTAGAGCCAGACTGGGGCTCAAGTTCCAGCCCAAGAAACAAGCAGGGTCCAGGCTGTGAACCTCCTGCGCCCCTTAGAGTGGGGGCCACGGAGGAGCCCCTCTTTGCTGCACGGAGGGGAAGTCTGAACCCTGAAGGGCCTTCCCACTGTGCCAGGGCTGGGCACTCATCTGGGGACAGGCAGCTGTAGAGATCAGTGGCAGCTGGTAGGGGAGGTATACCGGCCTCCTCTGTCTCTCCCATCTCGTCAGTTGGCAATGGATATATCTGTTCTGAGTCACAAGTCCTGGTTCTGACCCTGAGAGTGCCGTGGAGGAGTGCACACTGCCCTCGGCAGAGCGGGTGCCCGTGGTACAGCTGGCAGCCTGGGCAGGAGACACCCGCTCCCAGAGTGAGGCGGGACCTTCAACCCCTCAGCCTCTCCCCAGCCACTGGGAAGCAGAGGCCCAGGGACGGCTCAGTGCGGAAGTGAAAGAAGCCAGTCTAGAATTCAGATTTCCTGCCCCTCAGAGTAGGTCGGGTCTAGGACTGGTCTTTTTTCTTCCCTCAAGAGACATGCCCTCATCCCATTATTAGTTGCCTGTCGTTGCACAGCTAAGGCAAGTCAGCACTAGTGCACTAGGACCAGGTCAAGGTCTACCAGACCTTCTTCAGTTTCACCTGAAACTCCCACCCCGCCGCAAGAGGACCTCAGCAAAAAGGATATTTATTGTATTATGTTATTGAAAAACGCAGAGGTGGTCTTCGTCTCCGCCAGAGCTGGCCCCAGCGCTCTCCATGGCTCCCCACCATGAGGCTCTGCTGCCCTCCGCTTGGCTTCCTCTCAGACAAGCCTTCTCACATCACTTAGGTAAAGTGGTTTGTATTGTACATAAGGAACAGGAAATGCTTGTTAAACTGGTTTAACAAGGATTAAAAGGTTGACAGTTTACTGTGATTTACTCATGCTGTGGAATGCTACAACTGGAAGGGACCATTGGGCGGTATTTCAAAGTTGTCCAAATACTAGATTCATTAGACTGGAAGGGAAAAGCTGTTGTCAAGGTCAAAGCAAAACAGAGTCAGACCAGGCCAGAAGAAATGCAAAGGGGGAACAGAGGACAAGGACAGAGACAGGCTCCAGAAATCTAGATGTTGAAGTTCAGTGTGAGTTTAGGAAACAGGAGCTGAAGAGAGAGGGAAGGGCAAGCAAGCAGGTTCTCTGCCCAACTCAGCCCTCACGACAGATGGGGACAGCATGACCTTGACTCATTTCCCACGCTCTGTAACTGGAGGGCTTGCAGTGCGCGGACCCAGTGTGTGGCTAACGGGCTTTTCTGCAGCTTGCTCTGCTCGTGTGTCTGCGTGGTATCTCTGGTTCTAGTGTGTTTCCACTTTCCTGATGAGCCCTGCTGAGCTTTTCCTGTGCTCCTGAACCCTTCTGGCCTCTGTATGTCATTGGGAGACAGAGTTACCTGGGCAGACGTTGCCAGGAGTTGGGCATTTTCAATTAGAGGGACTCTACACATTTCATGGTGTGTTGTGGAGTCGGTGCTGGAGCATGCACTCCTCTACTGGGTCTGATCCAGGTCGTAGGAACCTCTGCAGCCTGTGGATCTCGCTCCCGGACATTCCTGTGTCAAGCAAAATATCAGCTCATAAGGGGTGGGGAGGAGATGAGGCTGCAAGGTTAGCCCTTGCAATTAGCCCTTGCAATTAGCCCTTGGAATTACCAGCCCTTGCAATTAGCCCTTGCAATTAGCCCTTGCAATTAGCCCTTGGAATTACCAGGGCTTCCTCAAGCCGGGCCACTCTGGGGAGCTTCTGGCTTCCAGTGGTGGGAAAGCCCTGGTGTGGGCTGTGGACCACAGGGGATGTGATAAGGAGGCCACCAGGAGGTCTTCAGCAGGACCCTGACCTTTTGTGCTGGATGGCAGTGTCTGCCAGTGGACAGGACAGTGCAGGAGAAGCCCACTCATGCCCACTGAGCCTGCGTGTACCTTGGGCTGTCATTCTATATGACACAGCAGTGAGAGGCCTGCGTACAGCAAAAATAAATAAATTAAATAAATAAATAAATAAAAAATTAGAGGGCAAGTTTTATGTTATACATATACGTGTGTGTGTATCTATTGATATAATAAAATTTTAAAAAACATTAAAAGAAAACCCTGCATGGCCAAGCAAAATGCCTTCTGCTGAAATTCAGCCTCCACTATGAAATCTCACAAGGACTGGAAGCAGGAAAGGCTGGGGGTGAGGGGGGTTCTGGGATTCACAGGATCAAAAGGATGGAAAAGAACCAGCAGAGAATGGAAGAGGGGTCACCGAGGCCGGCATTGGCCTCCAGCTGCCCACGTGGTCTGTACCAGTCAGACACCAAGCCCCACCCCAGCACCTTCCCCTCCTCTCGGTCCCCACTGTCCCCACGCGGAGCCAGCCCTCTTCCTGCAACGGCTTCTTCCTCTTTGATCTTTGGTCCGTCTCCCCACTCGGCCTGGCTGGTGACCCTTCTAAAACCTGGGTCTGACCCCCCGTCTCTCCTGCTTAAACTCTTTCGGCAGCTCCCATGGCCTCAGCTTCAGCCTTGCAAGGAGAACTGTTCTAAGCCGACTCCGACCCAGTTTTCCAGCTTCACGGTCCTGCCTTTCCCGAGCCCCGGGTTCCTTTATGTCTCACAGCATAACCATGTTCGAATACCTTCCATGTGCACGCTAATAAACGTTATCCCTGACTTGCTTAACAACCCTGCAAGGTTGTTAGGTAGGTATCACTGACTGCATTTTAGAGATGGGGAAACTGAGCCTCACAAGGCTAGGTTGGACTCAGAGACCTATGCTGTCTTTGCCATGTGTTGGCTCCTCTCTGTAATGCACTCTGGTGCCTCAGTGCCTTTGCTTATGCGTGAGCATAAGCCTGTCAGCCCCCACCAGCGGGCTGATCATGTCTGAGGACAGCAATTCCCGCAGCTTCTTTCTTGCCTTTGTGGCTGCCGCACTTCAGATAAACAGGCACCTTGGTGGACATCGCGACTTCACCACCCGCCTGGGGACAGTCTGCTCGCGGGACCACGGCCTCCACTGCCTCCTCTCACCACCCTCAAGAAACACCACCTCCAAAGGGTGGTTTTCTGTCACCAAAACTTGCCAAGGGGCTAAGGCACTGCAGATGATGGCAGAGCAGCCACTGCTCTCATTCAGGAGGCCCAAGCCCAGGCCTCTTATTAAGGGGTTCTCTCGACAAGGCTGACCGGCCGCTGCCCTCTTCTGTCTCCTAGCTCCCCTCCCTCAGACTGGCATCCTGCATCTCCCTCAGGGCTTGTCCAGGTGTGGTGTCCCTTCCACCCCATGGGAGCCCAGCTCTCCTGGGAGGACCTGTACCATCCTGTGACTTGAGTTTGGGCTGAGAAGACCTACAGGGCCTGGTGTTCAAACTGGGCTCTGAGAGCCCTGCCTCCTGGCCAACTTTGCACGCCTCCCCTCCTGCTTCCAGCTGTTCCTTATGGGATGTGGATTGTTAAAGGAAAAGACTATTGCAGTGATGGGCAGGGGCTCCTGGGGAATCATGGGGACTGGCTGGAGCCTGAGCAGCCCTGTTCCAAGGTGCGACAGCATCAGCATCAGGACCAGCGAAATGGCTAGTGATCCTCTGACCTCTGGGGAGAGGGGAATGGAGGAGGCCGGCCACAGCTGGGAGAGGGGCAGAGGAACCTCAGAGGCTGAGAGACAAGGCAGCCGCTGTCAGCCTGCCTGGGATCACAGCTGCCCCTGCTGGGTCCTGAGCTGAGGTCTCCTGGGGTCCTTCCTCCAGGTCCCAGGTACCTGCACAGTGCAGGCTCAGCACCCTCAGGGCCACCCAGGCCCCTCTTGCACTTCCTGCACCAGCACCTGCTTGTCGGCCTCTCTCTTTCTGCTCCCCAGGGCCACTCCACGACCTGCCCAGTTCAGCCAGGCCTCCTCCCCTTAGACCTTGTCCACCCAGCCCTTCCTGGTCCTCAGAGGCAGAGAGGAGGGCGGTAGTTGATCCCGGGAGCCCTGGGTGGACGAGGCTGGGTGTGGAGCACACCCTGACAAGGGTGGCCTCTAGGCAGGGCCCCCAGACTTGGGGTTCACAGCCCCTAGGCTGTCCTCCCTTTCCCACATCCTCCCCCCGCCACATGTGGCCCAGGGGTTGGGGGGCGGGGCTGCAGCCCCAAGAGCCCTTGAGCGCCCAGCCCCCCGTCCATGTCTACTCATCTCAGCCAGGCCCCCTTCCAGCGGGTGAGGGCTCCTGGGAGAGAGGCCATGGGCGCCCCACCCGGAAACCTCTCTCCTTGGGGACCATGATGTCCCTGACGGGGTGGGAAGGGCCTGGAGTGGGGAGCTGGAAGGAAGCAGGGACACTGCAGGGACTTGAACCCTGGCCCAGCAGTACCAGGCGTGCCACCACCAGTGCCTTTTGCTTTTTTCCTGCTCATTTTCTCACAGACTCAAAGGTGAAAAGCAAAACCTGGACGCAGCCATCAGCGCGTCCAGGAAAAAAAAACACCTGCGCCGGCTCCGTGCCTCCCGTCCCCCAGGCTTACTCCTCCCTGCCCTGACGCCCCTTTCAAAGGCACAGCCGGGGGACACACGGCCCCTCAGCCCCACAGCCACACGTCTCCTGTCGTGCTGGCTGCATAGCCCAGCCGCAGGAGTGCATGAAATCAGACAGGCAGACTGAACCGCAAGATACGGTCCTGCTGGTTCTAGGACAGTGTCAGCAGTGACAAGATGCGTATGTGTACAGAAACCTCCAAGATCCTGAGACACTGAGAGGTCACCTCTGTGTAGCAGGGCCGGGATGGGGTGGCAGGGGAAGGAATTTTACTTGCATTTTATACTTTTTCCATGGCTTGAATTTATAACTCTAGGCAAATTACTTTTATATTTAAAGGCAAAAATCTTAAATTTTTTGTTAGAACAGGAAATCTAAGAACTAGGGGAAACTTGAGCACTCTGGCCTAGCTTGAATGCCAGCGGTCCTCCAGGTCTGCGTGCCCCGGCCACGTGGGGTCACGCAGACACGCCCACCTGCCACACCTGCTGCCCCCATCTCTCCGTCCTAGTCAGCTGTGGACCCCTCCTGGGAACTGCCGTTACTTGAAAACGAGGCCAGAACGCCCCCGCCACCTTCTCTCCTCTCACCTACTCTCTGCGGGAGTCTGAAGTTCCGGGGAGGGCAGGTCACAGTCCCCAGGGCCCCGAGAGGTTACAGAGGAGCTCACCCCGGACCTGCCCCCAGGCCTCCCTCCCAGCCCACAGCCCGCAGTACCCACTGCTTGCGGGCCGGGCTCTGCCTCCCCTGGGCCCACGACGGGTCCCAGCTCCGTAGTTCTCGTCCAGGAGTCCTGTCCCGGCCTCTCACAGGGGGAGCGCTCCTGCACCCCTCCTGCCAGCCCTGAGGAGTGCAGAAGCCTCTTCCCAGCAAGGTCCAGATGAGAGGCTGAGGCCCAGAGAGGGCTGACACCTGCTCAGGGTCACACAGAACAATTAGGCCAGGCTGAGGAACGTGAGCGGGGCCCCGTTCATACACACACCCCGACCCCAAGGTCTGGGGCCCATCAGGTGGGCTCACAGCCAGGCCCGTGGGCCTGGCCTCCGTCCCCCTCAGCCCATCTCCCTCACGTCCCTGTCCCTCTTTCTAGCCCACCTCCCCTCACAGCCTCCCTTCACCTTCGTCCCCCAAACACACCACAAAGGGCGGGCACTTACTTATTGCAGCAGGAGAGAGGGATGTGCACGACCATCTAAGTCCAACCTGACGATGAAGCAACAGAGCTCTGACCTTAAAAGGCCTCAGAAGTGGGGGGAGTCAAAACACACTCTGTAAGATGAGCAAAGCATTACACTTCAGCAGGTGAGTGACGAGGCCCTCGCAATTTTTACCTTGGGAAACCCAGAGAGTTATCTACACAGGGAAATACGCACTGGCTAAAAGAGGAAAAATTAAATGGCTTCAAGAAACCACCACACACACTCATAGTCAATGAGCAAAGATAAGTGTGTCGCTGGCTTCTTAGAGCCATCTGGAGGGCACAGGGCAGTGAGCAAGGAGGACTAAGCAACTGCCCCTTCCCGTTGGCCAGTGGGGAATGCAAACCAGAAGCAGCCATGAGGTAGGTATACAAGGGGATTTGCCCCAAGACGTTTGTGACTGTGTCATTCATCATCACAAAACGCTTCGGACTGCAAGGCAGCAGTGACAGGCTCACACCCTGGAATGCCCCAGAGGGCCTCACCCGGAACGGGTGGATGATTTCAGCAGGGTAACCGCGCCCAAAACATAACCTGAAGTGGAGAAAGCAAAGCAACTACCGATCACAACCGTGTAAAATAAACACACATAGGTGGGCAGAAAGATGTAAAAGTAGATAGTTTCAAATTTCAGTTGAAAGTAACTCTCGACAGGTACTTCAGTCAAGTGCAAACAAGACACAGCCAGGCTGGTGGTGGGTGGGGCACAGGTGCAGACCCGCCCTGCCTATACCAGACAAAGCGAATTCCAAGCAGAAGGCAGTCCACACAGGCGGAATCTCAATGTTCCAATAATGCTGCTGTGAAACAGAGAACAGAACTGATAAGCCGTCTTGGGGGGAGGGGAGAGAACCAGAAGTGGTGGTGAGAATGTAATCACACTTCTCACCTACAAAAGGATATAGTGGATTTGGACTGGACCAAAAAACACGCGAAGGGACTAATCCAGAATATGGAATGTATCAGAGAATACCTTCTCGACTGCCATGGAACACTTATGAAAATAATCACACTTCAAGCAATGAAGAAAGGGAGACATTGATTCAAAAAAGCAGTAGTTTTTTGCCTTTTTAAGTAGGTTTTTTTTTTTGACATTTTAAAGCATACTCTTAAATAACTATGGTCAAATTATACATCAGAACTGAAACCACAAAGCATATAGGAAATAAGGACAATGAGCTCTTTCCCAAATACAGCCAGGAGGCCTTCAGGTGCCCCGGGGGTCCCATCCTGAATTCCCACGGTGGTCCCGCCAGAAACGTAACATGTTCCTGTCGTAACAGGGGCAGGAACAGTGGAGGCCCACTCACTCCCAGAGCCTGCGCCACCACACTTCAGCTTCACACAGATCGAGAGAGATGTGCTAGCACTGTTTTTGTCTCCATTTTACCACGGAGGAAACTGGCTTCAAGAATTTAAGGAATTTGGCCAAAGGCATGTGCTGATAAGCAGCAGAGCAGGGAATAGGGACCAGCGGTCAGAGCTGCTGCCCTGGACCGTGTCCACCTCTCCTGAGATCCTGACACCTGCCTGCCTGGCAAGGCCCCGAGTCAAAGTGGACCCTCTGGTTCATTTCTCTGTCGACAAAATAGAGCTCCAGTCCCGGAAAGGTTTGTTTCAGAAGTCACAGGAGGGCTTAATATTCCATCAATCCAACTAGTCATTAGACGATGAAAGGAGAAAAACGTGACGTTCATCTCCATAGATTCAGGAAAGACATTTTAATAAATTTAAAAAACAAAACAGAAACTTCCTCACAATCTAATAACAAATGATCCCAGTGTGTCTGGCAGTGATGCCAGCTGACACCACACACAAAGGGACAGCACTCCTCACCCGCTTCTTATTTAAGGTTTGCACTCTTTTCTCTGCCTCCAAACAATTGTGGTTCACAGAAGACACTCTCCCAAACCTTAATTCACACAACATCTTGAGATTTTTTTTTTTTTGCCACTTTTGAGTTCAGCGGTCCTATTTTTTTCCTTAAATCAACTCACTTTTAAAATATAAATTTATTTTATTTCAAAGGACAATATCAGGAAAGTAGAATCATTGGGACTTCCCTGGTGGCGAAGTGGTTAAGAATCCGCCTGCCAATGCAGGTGACACAGGTTCGAGCCCTGGTCCGGGAAGATCCCACATGCCGCGGAGCAACTAAGCCCGTGCGCCACAACTACTGAGCCTGCTCTCTAGAGCCCGCGGGCCACAACTACTGAAGCCCATGTGCCACACTTACTGAAGCCTGTGTGCCTAGAGCCCGTGCTCCATAACAAGAGAAGCCACTGCAGTGAGAGGCTCGCACATGGCAACAGAGTAGCCCCTGCTCACGGCAAGTGGAGAAAGCCCACATGCAGCAACAAAGACTCAATGCAGCCAAAAATAAATAATAATAAATTAAATTTTAAAAAAGTTGATGTTAGTTACTTGGAAACCTCAAGAGAACAGTGCTCACTCCATGTCTGGAGGGCACCAAGTACAAGGCTTACATTGCTTCATTAACCCTTATCCCACCCAATTTTCTTTTCTTCCTTTTTTTTTTTTTGGGCCGCACCACTCAGCTTGCAGGATCTTAATTCCCAGACCAGGGACTGAACCCGGGGCCACAGCAGTGAAAGCACCGAGTCCTAACCACTGGACTGCCAGAGAACTCCTCAACCACTTCTTAGTAGATAATAAGATTATCCCCTCTTATAGATAGGGAAACTGAGGCAGAGAGATGGTCACACAGAAATGAGGCAGGTCCAGCATGAAATCAGGGTCATCTGACTCGAAAGACTACACTCTTAGCCAAGATACTATTACTGCCTCTCAACTGACGCTGGTAATGAAGTACAGCATATTTATTTATAAAATACATATGTAAAACGAGTCTTACCATAGGCTACCATAATCAGAAATTTTAATAGAAAAACTTATTCAACCACAATACAGAACAGAACATTTCTAGGAACAAGCTTTGTAAATGTGCTTTAATTGTTTGAGGTCTAAAATTCCTGAGGGACATGAAAATCATTCTATCCTGAATGAACAGGGAGACCAGTTCCTAAATGGGCAGTCTCAGTAACATATCTATAAATGTAATTCAATGCCAATAAAAATCCAAATACTTTTAAAAAGAATGGCAGGGGCCTGTATCACCATATTATTAAAAGCAGATATTATAAAGCTAAAATACTTAAAGCACTAGGTTGGCACGAGGAAAGACAGTCCAGTGGAACAGACTGAAAAGTTTAGAAACAGACTCAGTTTGAGTATTAAGCCCATAATTAACAAGCAGCATTTCAATTCAGTAAAAGTGTGGGAAAATTTGTTTACCATTTTGAAAGAACTAAATTAGATTCTTACCTCATACTGTAGACCAAAACAACTTCTAGATGGAGTAAAAAGTTAAATGTCAAAAATGAAACCACAAAAGAACCAGACATGACACCAAAGTACATAACCCTAATAATAAAATTAGACAGATTTGGCTACAAAATTTTAAACCATCGGCAAGAAACCATCAGCAAGATCCAAGATGTAAACTTAAAAGGTAAACTACAAACTTGCAAAACATTTCGTAGTATCTGTGGGTAAATGCCCTCCACATAAAAATGAGTTCTCAGGAAGCGATGGAAATAAAAGTGAAGCACAAAGCAGATGCAAGGGTCGGCTAACAAACACGAAGGGCGCACATTCAGCTGTACAGAGTCAAAGTGTGCACGTTAGAACCCCGAGACACTGCTTAACCTTCCGGTCAGCCAAGATGAAAACAAACAGGGCAGGGCCAGGCTGAGCTGTGCTGGCCTTTGAGGAAGGCACTTAGCAACGCAACGTGACTCAAAAGCCTTCACACTGGCCAAGTCCTCTGAGCCAGTAATGTCAGTGTTAAGAAATTCCCTTAAGGAAAAAATCACAGTCTTAGAAAACAGAGAAAAAAGCATCCTAGTAAATCAGAAAAAGTAACAGTAAATCAGAAAATCAGTAAATCAGAAACAATCATAGTTAGAAAACAGAATTGTGTTTGGTTGAAAAACAGGCCCATACGGATCATCTCTGAAGAGACACAGGCCACCACTGACACACAGGTGAAACAGTAAAATAGCCAAAGGGAAGGCTTTGTTGCCTCACCTCCAGGCACCTTCGGTTCGCCTGTAGTACAGACACCGCGAGCCCAGTACAGGAGGGGTGGGCCGACCCCGAGGAAGGGCCGGGCTGGGGAGGACAGTCAGTGAGGGGACAAACAGGCCACCTCAGCAGCCCCTGAAGCAACTGCCGTGTGCCGGACTGGACGACGGTATGTGGATGGCGGCCTTGAGACGCCAAAGAAAAGGCAAATTCTGGTCTGTGTAATCTCTCTGACAAGGCAGGAAAGCAAGCGAGACATTTTGTAAACAGTCCATCAGGTGTGGACAGGAGAAAAAGGCAGTTCGGGGTCAGGTGCCTGTTACTAGAGCAGGATTCCACTTAGACATTCCACGTACACCTTAAAAGAACTGGGCAAAACACGAGGTTTAACAAAAAATAATCTTGAGCTGCATTAGTCTTTCTGAACTACTCATAAAATCCAGAAGCCATGAAAGAAAACATAAGTATAAATATGTTTAAAACTCTTGAACAGCAAAAAATTTTAAAGCATAAAATGTAAAGGTCAATGACAAAGGGTATTTGAAGCACAAATGACAAAGGGTTAACTTTTTTAATATGTTAAGAGCTCTTAAAAATCCCTAAGTACACATCCCAATAGAAATGCAAATCAATGCAAATTACAAATTACAATGAAATACTATGTATTATGTATTACAAAATACAATGAAATACAATGCAAATGCAAATTACAATGAAATACTATTTTCACTTTTCATATACACAAATAATCTAGTTCAAGAACACAAGGTGTAGGAACCGTCAACCTGAACAGCCTCCCTAGAGTGTAAGCTGGTAGCTCCCTCATGTTTGGAAAAGTACATGGGCTGTGGCCCAGAATTCCCCTCAAAGGAAACGTCCCCCACAGACATAGTTGCCATGTACATAAAAACACATGGAGACAGATACTCAGGATAGACATTATATACAGCAAAAATTGCTAGAAACAATCTTAATTGTTCCTCAAAAGGGGAATGGATAATTCAAACACGCACTACCACACAGATACTGAAGACCCAAGGCAGACCACGAATACAGATACACAGTGGGCTCCTCGACGCACGGTTAACTGAACCACCCAAAGTGCAAGACAGGGCATGTGGTATACCAGGACCTCACAGCAAAACAGGTACAAGAATTCTCTGGAAGGAAACTCCAGCAACTAACTGGCCACGATAGCTGCCTCTGTGGGAGGGGAGGCCAGGGGTTAGAGAAAGGCGTCACAGTATCTTCTACAGGGTTTGAACTTTAACACTTGCAGGTATTACTTTGAGCATTTTTTACACCTTTAAGTTAAACAACTTAAAAGAGCCTTTGCCCTTGGGGTCAGCTCAGGGCAGAGGCAGGGCCTATTTGACATACAGACGGCGGGTCACACAGTTGTCTCATCGACAGAAGGGTATGGGGGACAGTGCACGGATCACCCCCGAAGCTGAGGGGAGAGAATAAGGCTGCTGGGATAGATCTTGTGCCCTCAGTTCCCTCGTGATCCTGAGAGGTGAGTGACAGAGCGGGCTCACACCTGTGCTCCTGGCACGTGGTGGCCTCTTAGAGAGGGAGCATGTACTTAGCAGCCAAGCCTGTGCTGAAAGGCAGGAGGGAGCAGCCTGTGCCCCACCTGAACGCACTGCTTTCCCGAGGACCAGAAACGCCTACAGAGATGCCAGGTGAAACGACTTCAAGAGACCAAACAAACAAACAATAACATAATTAAATGCTACTTTTTGCAAATGTCACAACTACTTTCCTAGAAGAGTTTGTTTTTCAACCTGCTTAGGGGAAGAAAACTGGGAAGTGGACTTTGAGGTTTGTTGGGTCTTTTTGTTTTGTGCTAAGTAAGTCAGACACCATCTTAAGCTAAAACCTGGTATGGACAAGCAGTTTCAACTGAATTCCCCGACACATTAGGAGAAGGCCAGCATTATTCTACTTTGGCAGCAGAAACTCGCAACCCACCTCACAAGACTGAGCGCCCCAGACCCCGACAGCACCAGGGTGGGAGAGCTGCAGTGCGGGGCTGTGCGGAGCAGGTGTGCATGTCTGGAGCTCATGTTTCCTGCAGGCATCACGATCTGAGGGCTTGCATAGCATGTGCACGAAGAAGTATTTATAAGAAGCTCACTGCAGCACTGTTTGCTATGGCCAGAAAACCCTAGAGATAACCTTAAAAGCCCATCAACAGGAAAATGGTTAAAGTGACTATACCAACATGTGCAAGATTAAATATTACAGAGTCATGAAACAAAAGTAGTTGCAGAACAGTACATATTGTATGTTTCCATTTTAGAGCACATAATAATAATAGGATAAACTGTTGTATGTCCATGGAGGGAAAACATCTGAAGGAATATAAATGAAGTTGCCATTACTAATTATTCTTGGGAGAAGAACTAGAGAGAAACTTTTATCTTCTACATTGTTTTCCCATGGTGTTTAAAATTTAAATGCAAGGTTAGTAATTTATAAAGGGATTAAAATAAATTCTGCCACAAACATACACTCCACAGTCCCATCCATTACCACAGTACATAGTATAGTAACATGAGCCATGAACTTACCCAAATCTGCAAAGTTCTGGTCCCTTTGAGAGTTGCTGCAATGCAGAGACAAGTGGAGAACAAAGCCATAGTGTGACATGGAACAGACCGTTTGGCTGGGGACGCTCATGACATGAGTAATTTAAAAAATTACCTCAAGAAAATCACAAATGATCACATGCCTTGGACTCTGGTACCCCTATCAGCAACAAGCCCACAGATGTTAAGTCCACAGATGCCAAGAGTCCACTGTACCCATCAAAGACTCAGTGGGTCACTGTGAATACATGACGGATCAAAGGCAACTGGCAGAAATTTAAAAGCTTGCCATACATACATACAGGGTGTCCAAGAGGATATGGACAAACAGATACTTTCATAATCAGGTACGCGTACTCTGGAGGACGACAGGGAGGAATTGAGCAAAATGTCTGACCCAGCAATTCCACTTTTTGATACCTATTCTCACGTGTGGGCACTCATGTGCGGGCACACGGAGCACACATGATGATGATCACACAGCAACCGAAAGGACTGGAAAGAGTGTAAATATCCAGCAGTAGCGGAATGGCTAAATAACTCGTGGAACGTCCAGGTAAAGGAATACGACACAGCAGCTTAATACAATGACGGCAGCTCTACATGTACTCATGTGACTCTCCCTATTGCTAAGTGAAAAAAGCAAGTCGATAATGATATACAGTATAAAACAGTATCTTCCCACTTATAACCTATGTTCTTTGAATACTAGATGTGGATAAAAACGTACAGAAAAAGGTCCGGCAGGAAAAGCGGCAGGCAGGGTGAGGGTAGCGGTGCATATTGGTGGTGCCGCCCCGGTCAGTCAGGCTTTCATTCTGTATAACATGAGAGCATCCACCTACCACTTACCCAATTACACTGACCAGAGTAAGAGAAGCAATGGGAAAAATCGGTTAATTGTGTTACAGTCACATAGAGACTCCAAATGAACTACACACACGGTAAAGGATGAATCTTAAAATCATTAAATGAGAATAATTCCATAAGCTTATATACAACATAATACCTTTTCTATAAAATTAAAAACAACTGAAATGAAAATTATAGTTTAAAAAACACATTTAGGTAAGTTTTTTCTTTTTGCAAAGTTATATCAGAAGAAAGCAAGTAAAAGATAAACCTAGTATTGAGGATGATGATTACTTTGGCCTAGAGGGAGGCAGGGAGGGAGATGGGGGAGAGGACCAGAACCACACAAGCAGAGGAAGTTACTGTCTAAAGTCCTGTTTATACAGCGAACAGAAGATTCAAAAATGCTTGCCACGTTATTAAAAACATCAAGGAACCAAATAAAAGAGAACCATATTATGTCTTGAACCAAAGATTAACCCAGTTCTGTGTGCTCAAGTTCCAACAAGGAGAAGGAATACTCTTGCCTTGAGAGGAGTATCATAGCTTCCACTTACTAGATTTTATAACCTAATGAATAGTAACAGTCATTAAAATTCATTGCATTTGATTAGAAACAACAAAAACTAGAGACAAAAAATTTGAGAAGCAGATTCAAGCAGATAATTACAAGAAGCTGCTATTGACAAGACCTGGAACAAAAGAGCAAGGACAGTATTTACTCAGTAAAAGCCTGATAGTTCAACTTTATCAGGGTGATTAATTTATACACTTTATAGGCTGGATCCATAACCCCTTAAATGGAGAAAAGCACTTATTGTAATGTGGCAGCACATACATGTTTAGCTATGAAAGAAAAAGTCATCAGAAGCAAACCCAACACCCCATTTGTTATTATTAGACTCGTTACAACAACTTTTAAAAAGTTTTTGTATAATAGATACTTTTTGAGCACAAATAGAAAAGGAAAAAATGAGATTAAGTTTGACAACTACTGGCAAAAGCTTCAAGATCTTTATACAAATCAATACAGAAATTTTATATGGTAAATGGTCCAAGAGGAAGAACGCAGATGGTACATCAGGCGGTAAAACAGACAGTAATTACAGTAATCACATTGTGCGCAACCATCACACACGCCCAGTGAGCAGAGCCCCTCCCCACCTCCCAGACTGCAGGCCATTCAGGATGTGCCAGTTGTTTCAGGTTAGCACACTCCACTCCACGCCCTCAATGTGGAGCTACTTTCGTACATCTAGGCCTAAATCTACATCTCACAGGTGAGGAAAACAGGCCCGGCGAGGCTCAGTAATGTACTCCCAGTCATAAAGCTCCCAAGTCAGGAGCAGAACCACATCTGTCTGTCTGCACCTGCTGTTGAGTACCCCGCCTGCACCCAGGGTTGCCTGCTGGGCGCTGTTAACACAGCAGCCACCTGCCCCTCAGGTCTTCGGTGAACCGTCCCGTTGCGACAACTAGCCTCCCAGCGGAGGGCACGCTCTCTGCCACTCCATCTGGCCACAGGGACGTGGGCACTGGGGGGGAGCAAGCCTCCCCTACTACACACACACAACAGGCTGCACAGTAAACTCCGGTTGGATTGTATGTTTAAATGTAAAAAATGAGACCATATAACTGTCACAAAATAACACAGATTAATATGTATACACTTTTGGGGTAGGAGAGATCTAAGCATAACACGAGTACAGAAACCATAAAGAGTGACAACCTCAGAAAAACTGTAACTTTTGTACGTTTGAAACACAATAAACAAATGAAAAGGCAACGTACAAACTGGGAAAAATAGTTGCATCAAACATACGAAGCATTATTAACATGTAAGTGCTTTTACAAAACAATCGATAGAAAAATGAACCATTAGGAAGTGTAAAGTCACACACGCACACGCACATAATAACACTGCAGGTGGCCAATGAACACACAGATATTCAGTGTCACTAACTGCGCACACCCCCTGGTAAAGCAGCCTGGATCCACTCAGGAAGCAAAGGTTTTTAGCATGACACTACCCACTCTGAGAAAAAGGGGAGACAGCTAGGTTTACCTCAAGAGTGAGAATGCTAATTTACAAAATCCCTCCCTGGAGGGCAATTCAGCAATAGGAACCTAAAGTCTTAAGAAATCTGACATAGGCAATTCGCGTGTAGAAATGTATTCATGTATCCCAAAGAAATATCAGATGTGATAAAAGTTTGAGCTACAGGGGTCATCACACCATTACTTCCTAAGAGAAGAAAAACTGGAAAATAACTCACATGTCATCTAAATGAGATTAAATTGATAGAGGCATACAATAGACATTATGTCACTACAAAAGATGCTTCCAGTGCCAGGAAAAGATGTTCATTGTATATTAAGTGAAAAGAGTTGCACAACAGAATTTACAGCATAATTCCACTTCTGTATAAAAAGGCATATATCCTATGCATAGGGGAACAAACCTCTAGAAGCAAAGATGCCAACAACTGTCAACAGATTACTGAGGATTTTGTTTATATCAATTTTATTTGTAAACCTTACAATAATAAACCCTTTTTACAACATGAAAACTCAACTAAGAGTTATTTAAAAGAAAAGAAGAGGGAAGTCGGTGCAGCCCTGAGGGGCCCTAGAGGGTAGAGGCCTCCAGCAGGCAGTGTCCTACGCATAAGACAAGGTGGTAGGGGGGCTTCCTCCTCACCCAGAGAAAGGTCAAGGCCACACTCCCTGGGACACACATCTTCACATCTTTCTTATTTTTGCTACCTTCCTCTTGCCATTTCCAAACTGCATCAGTGTATTTTTGTGTTAAATGTGAACATTTAAAATATACCACAGATACCTGAAGCCTGTTTTGGCATTTCATTTAATGTCAGCACTGCACAATAATAAGTACTGCTCAAGGCCAGAGGTTAACATTTCCTCCAGAAACTAAAGTACAGTCAGAGAGGTTAGCCCTGGCATGCCTAAGAGGTCCTAGGGGTCCCTTCACGGCCATAAGACAAACCAAGGGCAGACAACGGGGTGAGGTGGGGGGGGTGGGGAAGGGCAGTTACCATCCAACCCCTTTGGTAACACAGGCCATTTCTGCAGTTAGTGTGTCCAACCTGGGCCCACAGAGGAGCCTCAACCAATGCTTCCTCTCAGGCTATTCCTTTTTGAAAGAACTTCCGAATTCAACTCTTGATGTTCTTACACCCCATCACTTTTAATTTGCATCAGATCACCATTTTCTACCTAACTTCCACAAGCCCACTCACTGAATTTCATTGTACGATCCACCACCTCTGAGAGTTCAGAGGGAAGGCTGAGGTCAGATCTACATACGAGGATGCAAGCTGATTAGCAAAGATCACCAACACTGCCATCAACACCTGCGCCCTATCCCACCCTACCTGAGGATAGTGAAGGGTAAAGAACAGGCCCAGGGGCCCCAGACAGAGCAGAGGCCAGGAGGGCAAGGGCATAGCCTTCAGCTGCCTGCTGTGCGCCTGTACTTTACAACCCCTTCCAATGACAAACACTTATACCCCTGTGGAGAAATTCTTTATCAGCCCACCACAGTCGCTAAGAAACAGTACCCAGAGGCGCTGGTAGCAATTACCCTCAAGTCTGGAAGCAAGAGTTTAGTAATCACCATATAAAAACAAGAGGAGAAACAAGTTCTGAAAAGAGGGCAAGGCAGGTGGAGGAGGACGAGGTAAAAAGCAAGGGTAAGGTAGCTGCACAGCGGTGCCCACTCTTGGCAGGGCTGTGAGCCCTGGACAGGCAGCTTGCTGGTGGGCCCCTAACTCCAGCGTCTCAGGAAAAAACACATGAGGGCTCACGTGGACAGAGGAGGCAGGCAAACAGGAGGCGCCAGTGAGGACAACAGCTGCTCTCCCTGGCCTTTGTTTTGGTCACAGCCTGTCGCATTCCCCTTTCCACTCCCTTGGAAACAACAGCCTCAGCAGAGGCTGGCAGTGGTTTCTATTCCAAGCCCAAAGTTTGTCTGCTGGGAAGCAAAACCTTATGGCCCCAAAGAATGAACACAGAACAGCGGTACAAGAATGAGCTCCCAGGATGCATTGCTGTTGTGCCTTCCCCACCCAGGACACAGGATCAACTTAGAATCACAACACATACTCTGGATTCCAAACGCTCTACTCACGCCCTGGGCGTAGTCCTGGCCTGCTTAGCACAGCGCTTAGACACAACTTAGCCCAAATTCTTTTATCACTCACCAAAAGGAAAAACTTTAAGGGAACGTCAAATTCTTTAGTAAAATTAGAATTATGTGCGTTAAACCCAAATCCCAGATACATTCCAGCCTCCCAAAGACCACAAATACATACATCAAATACGTATTACATGTCCGTTCTATTTAGCTTGTTTCCTCCAAGCAAACAGGAATAAGGCGGTCCCCTTTTTGACAATACCATTTGGAAATATACCCAGGTAAAATTCCAGGGTGTCACGAAGTACCCCCCACCTCGACACTGACCTTCATTGGCTTGGCGGTTTACATCACATTGTGCGCAACCATCACACACGCCCAGTGAGCAGAGCCCCTCCCCACCCACCAGACTGCAGGCCATTCAGGATGTGCCAGTTGTTTCAGGTTAGCACACTCCACTCCACGCCCTCAATGTGGAGCTACTTTCGTACATCTAGGCCTAAATCTCCAATGTGAAGGTACATTCAACTTCATTATGAAGGCAACTTGATACACAGACAAGATCAGCGGTGCCCACTCTTGGCAGGGCCGTGAGCCCCGCACAGGCAGCTTGCTGGTGGGCACCTGACTCCACAGTCTCTTTATGAAGGCAACTTGATATACAGACAAGATCAGGGTTGAAAAAATATAACATAGCAATACAAACAATTCTAATGAGTTTAGAACTCAAACCTTTATTCATGCTGTAAAGGGGAAGAATGATGATGAGTCACATACATGGTGTAACAAGACTGGTTCTTCCCATACAGAGCAACATAAAAGTACTTTTTCCTCCTACTTTTATTACAGTTTCAATTTCACAACAGCTTACCATTTCCCCATACATGCATGACTAGTATTCTTTAAATTCCAATGACAGTTACTATATCATGCCCAAATCACGGGTTAAGAACTGATCACGTCAACATATTTTTAAACATTAAAAAGAGAACCTAGAAAGATGCCAAGTGTATAAATATTGGGGATTTAAAATTTTCAAAGTGAAATTCAATGGGAAGAAGGACAAGATAAAAAAGCCACTGGTATTACTTTATCACAAAGGACTCGGATCTTTCCCTGAATTTTCACAAACACACCATAATCTAGTAATAAAGCACCTCCCCATCCCGTTTTGCTTATTTCCCAAACTGATTTTGGCTGATAGTTTCCCCTCTAATACGGTTATCACTTAAAAAACACAAACATTCAAACTAAAGAGACAGTGGGTTACTAACTGTAACCTTAGCAAGCCTACATGGAGTGTTTGCTACCAAACATGACAGTAATTTTACAGTGATCACAGAGTCATTAGGTTCTCCTTGTTACAATGACGACGAAAAGTAAAAACTCTTGCTGTTTCTAATTAATACTCATCACAAAGAGATGTGCTTATAAGGCAGGAAGTAACACAAAATTCCTTTAGAAATCATTGCATTTTCACTTTGCTCAAGTTTTCAACTGCAAAACCTCAGTGAAAAAAAATGTTGCAAACCCAGAAGAGTACATCTCACCATCTTAAGTGCACTCCAAAACCTCAAGCTTACTTTAAAAGCCCACAATATGGGTATTTAAAGTCTCTTCCAAGACCTCTCCCAAATACCACACATCTCCAGATAAACCACGTAAGAAGCTTGAAAGCAGTGAAGGATGTTAACCTGCTGATGCAAGTTTCTGACACCAATCTTTCAAGCCACCAATAACCAGGTCTTCAGTTACCTTTTCCGTCTTCCCCATCTTGCAGCAAAGCAGTTTTGCTTTTTCCCCTGCACTTAGCAGAGTTTTAAGCATTTTAGAAAGTTTCCAAGCAACTGTTTTCTGTGCTTCCAAGCGATAATTTAACTAGCATTAACAATTTACTATTAACTAGTAATTTCTTTGCCCATGAGCTCTATATAATTCCCCAGAGCTCTGTCTACTGATCTTTTCTCCAGAGAATTCCCTTCAACCCACATTCCCTACCACTCCCACCCTCTACAACCCACACCTAACCACAACCCTCCCCCCTTCTCCCTTTCTTCACGCCCACCCCTCCCACCCCTCCCAGCACCTGCGGCAGGCTTTTCCCTCCCCACCACCCCTCACCTCAGGGTCCTCCCATTTGAGATTACTCTCAAATCTGATCAAGTAAAACTGAAGTTAAAAAACACAAAGAGCAAGATGAATCAAAGATCACTACCGGTATCCTGACCACTCCCTTCTTAGTAGGAATGCCCAAACTAGACCTGCCATTTCTATCACAATTGGGGCATGACCAACCCGCACCTCCAGCACAGTACAATGACCCCCTCAATTTGCCAGTTGGCTCATTTAAGTATTTGCCTAAGGCATTCAATCTTGGACACTTTCCCAACACACAGATTATATCATCACACTAAGAATTCCTCCGGCCAACGCGCAGGAAGGCGGGCGGGTAGATGAGAGGGTCACTGGGACGCATCTGCAAGCTCCGTCTACAAGGCAGCGCTCTGTGTTGTGGCATCGCGTTAAAATGTTCTACAGCTTAAGAGTTCTCTGGGAGCAAGGTTCGTAGCACAGAACTAGTACAACAGGAGGCTGAATTGAGAAGATGCAGCATCTGAAAACCTCCACCCCGGAACAGGAAAGGTGCCTGCTGGCATTCACGTGCCCAGAGATCGCTGCTCCCGGATTACACACTCAAAGCAACACATCTGCTGAAGGCCCCGGATGCATCTGCTTTGGACTTTTAAAGATTGCCCCCTCATAAGCTCATCTGAAAACCTTAAAGGGTGGGCTCCTGAATGAATACAGGGCTTCCTGAGCAAGGCCTGGAAACAGGACATTGGAGAACTCCTCCTCCTAAGCCTCTGGAAATTCAATCTGCAGACATCAATTTAGGCGGGCTCTCTCCTCCTCCAGGGTCTCCCCTCCTGCACGGCTACGACTCACACTGGCCAGGGCCTCCATTTCTCCTGGTGCCACCAGCTTGCCATGATGAACGCTATAGTAACAAACCACGGTCTATGAAGCATTTCTGTAGCTTTCAGCTGGTACCATCGCTGTGGGCCCACCCAAGGGTGCACCTTCCATCCCCACCCTCTCCACCGGCAAGCAAGACCAACCCGCCCACCCAGAGTCTCCGCTGGGGACGCCTCTCCTCCTTCGGGATTACCGACAATACCGACTCCGGCAGGGACTCCAGCAACTTTCCCGGCTTACCAGATTACCAGAAGCAACGTTTTAAGTGAAGGGGTAACCTCGAGAGAGTTAAGAGGGAGGAGGAAGGGTAGAGTGAGGTCACAGAAGAGGTAAGCATGGAACCTAGAGGAAAAGTCCAAAGGGGTGCACTGCCACCTGGAAAATAAAGTGGGCGTCAATTTTGTCTGCCTACAGCTCCCGCCTGTCAGATACACGAGGCGCCATACCAGTAACCGCTCAGGGTGGCACGTGACCTCCATCACTCCCTAGACCACCCTCACACCGAGACCTGGGTTCCACCCAGCTGGGCCTGGCTGGACCCTGTCCCAGACCGAGCCAGAATTACATACCGCCCTGGGCCAGAACTGTCAGCCCCGCGAAGCTAAGTTCAGTTTCCACAACACCAGGCCTCATCCCCAGGCGGGTTCACAACCCTCTGTCTGGAAAAAAAGGGGGCTGCTGGTATTGACAAGTTCAGGTTCTGCCCTCCCTGCCTATCTGCGTCCCTGTACCCCACTGCCTGCTTTCCTGCAAATTTTCAGGGCGTCGACTGCCCAAGTGTGTCTCCAGCAAGGGCCGCGGTACCGTCAGCCTCCTCCTCCCGTCTCTCTGCCTTCCTCCTTCCATACAAAACAGGGCACTGGGGGCCGCTCAGCCTACACAGCAGCGGCGCCCTCCTAGAGGTCAGGCCCCCCTTCTCCAGCAGGCAGCTGCGACAGCCAGGCCTGGGGTGTTCTCCTCCCCCACGGGTTACTGTGGGCACTTCCAACGCAGCTCTTCCCAGCACAGTTCCCCCAACATCTAGTCTCCCCTTCAACCTTCCTTCTCCTGGCACCCCCCACCCCCCCAGTCCCATCTAACTCTGCCATCTCCCCCACCTGTCCCCTGAGACCCTAAACTGGCCACCTCCTCCCCCAAAACTAAGCCCAGGGCCCCCGCCCTCCCTGTCGCTAACTCCTGCCAGACGGGCCACAACTTTTGCCTTTATAGGCCTGGGCCGCGTTACCCAGGGCATTGCTCAACAGGACGACTCCTCCCCTGCCACCGGAAAAAAGTCCCTCCCCGACCCTGGCCAAGGACACGATTCGGGACGGCTGCCGCTCTTCCGGCGTGTCCACCTTCTCAGATTCCCCAATTATCCCCCACTCTCCTTAGCAAGTACTTCCTGAGATCGACGACAGATCTCAAGGTCACTTAGGGAGGCGGATTCCAACGGGGAGGGAGGGTAAGCCCTCTTTTCGGCCGGTGATGGTGCCAGGGTTGGGGAGGCACCCCGGTCCTGGAGGTGGGGGGGGGAGGAGGGCTGGGGCTGCTCTTTCGAGTCTAAGGGAACTTTTGGGGTCGCCTCAGGTCACCCCGCCCAGAAGAAGCCCGAAAGAAGGGCCGGCAGAGCGTCTGGAAAATTCCAGGCGGCGGCGGAGGGATCTCTGCAGAGGGCGCATCACTCCCCGCGGCGTTGTGGGGGTGGGGCGGAAGCGCGTGACTCCTCGGGCGTCGGCTGGGCCTCGTGAGCGCCTGTGATGTCAGTGCTGAGGCGCGCCGGTTGCGGTGTGGGAGTGTGGGGGTGGGGCGGCCCGAGCTCCGCGAGGCTGGATCCAGGGACACGCCTACGGGGAGCCACACCCGTAGCTGTGCTTAGTGTTTCTGGTTAAGAAACCCTGCTGTGATTTTTAATTTTAAAAGTTCATTAAAAAGTTAAGCCCCAGGCTTCCCTGGTGGCGCAGTGGTTAAGAATCCGCCTGCCAATGCAGGGGACACGGGTTTGATCCGTGGTCTGGGAAGATCCCACATGCCGCGGAGCAACTAAGCCCGTGTGCCACAACTACTGAGCCCGCTCTCTAGAGCCCATGAGTCTTAACTGCTGAGCCCACGTGCCACAACTACTGAAGCCCGCGCGCCTAGAGACTGTGCTCCGCCACAAGAGAAGCCACCTCAATGAGAAGCCTGCGCACCGCAGCGAAGAGAAGCCCCTGCTCGCCGCAACTAGAGAAAGCCCGTGCGCAGCAACCAAGACCCAACGCAGCCAAAAATAAATTAAAAAAAAAAGTTAAGCCACCGCGTTGCTGCTAGGTAGCTTGAGGGGCGTGTGTCGTGGCTTTGTTATTCTCTGTTACCAGGGGCTTGGAGGCTTGAAGTATTTCCTCAGAAAAGTTGTCCCTGCTGGGTAAGAATACTTGATGATTATTCATTATGTATTAAATGGGAAAAGGCAGATGCAAGGTAGTGAAAAGCAAGATCTTGTTTGTGCAGAAAACAATACGTGTAATCGCGTGGCAACAAGACCAAAAGAGTATAGGTATTCAACCCGCTTTCCTTTTGGGTTGGGAGGTGGGGAAAAAGGAGATTTGGGGAAAAAAACTAGTTTATCCAGGTCAGTTTACAGCCCGTGATGGTCCTCAGGGAGCCTGTCTGGTGGCTGCTGGGGGCACTTTTCGCTGGCTGCCCACGTGGAGCAGTCCCCCAACCTGCGTCTCTCAAAGCGGAGGCAAAAGCAAACCGGTGAACTCTTGTCCCCTCCACCAAGGCGACCCATTTTGAAATGGGTCGCTGGCGTCTCCCTTGCTAGTGTGGGACCAGCGGGAGGAGGAGCCACAGCCCCAGACCCCGCACTCCCCCCCCCCGGGGGCCTCCTCTCAGCCCTGAAGCCCCTGCGCACAGCGGGAAAGACAGTGGTGCGGAACAACTGAGAAGGGCTTGTCTCCTCCCGGGGTAACCACCCACACCCCAAACAAACCCACCTGTGACAACAGGCTCCCTTGGCAGCAAGGGGGAAACTGGGGCAGGTTTTTTCCCCTGCCTCTATGAGATGGCATCTGCAGGCGGGGCCGGGCCCAGCAGGGGCACCCTCCCTGAGTCCTTGGGAAACTGGTGACTCTCCTGTGACCCTTGTCACAGAACGTCGAGTACGTGGCAAGCCCAGGGTTGTTCACAGGGCTGCTCAGCTGCCCTCTCCTGCCAGGGAAAGCTTCTGGCAGCTCACTTTTCCCCAAGATCTGCCTCATCCGTCTCGAACTGGCAACATTGCTAGGGGTGGGTTGGGAAGACTTGGCCTGAAAGAACAGTGTGGAAAGAGGGAATTGCCTGTCAGAGTGTTCTAGAAAGGCCGGGAGGTGTGTGTAATAGCAAGCAAGTGCCTTCTATGCTGTGTCACTGGGCCAGACTGGGCTCAGCCCTTTATTTAAGTACACGGCGGCGCCTGAGAGGCGGTGGGAATTGCTGTGTGTCAGCTTCCCAGGCCCAACTTCATGTCTTAGCTTGCTGTTCTCTACCTGGTCTCATAACCTTCCTCATTCACACATATTATTCCCAAATTCCAGAAACAAACTGTCTTAGATTTAGAGCAGGAGTCAGTGGAATTAGCAACACACAAAGCATTAGGATACTACAAAGCGTAGGAGTCCCAACACAAAAGGAACTAAGGCCTTGCTTTGTGCCCTTGTGTCTGGAGGGGCCCAACTCCATTTTCAAGGACAAAATGGCACAGTTTCAGTGGGTCCTGGTTTCAGTTTCTACTGGCCTCGGGGTTCTTTGGAGATGGAATGTGTCTGAGGAGGGATGAGGGTAGAAAACCACACAGGGACCTCTCTGTCCTGCCTGAAGGGGCCAAGGCAGTACTCACAGTAAGGTGGATAAATGTGGGGCTTGGGTTCTGCCTCTTTCTCTGCAAATGAGGCTAAAAATACTTCCACCCTGACAGAGGGGGAGGGCAGGGCGGCCAGTGCGTCAGCAGATTTTTCTAGATCAAAACAAGCTGTTCCAGTAAACAGCAGTAAACAGAGGACCTTGGTTCCCTGGGTGGGGCTGGGTGGTGGTAGGTCTGCCCCGCCCAGGTGGGTGGCGGAGGCCTGCTCGTTCCTGGGCAGCCCACTTAGGGGCTCAGGGTTGCAGGGGTAAGGAGGAGAGGAAGGACCCCTTGGGCAACATACAGATTTCAGGGCCAGGACCCGGGCTCCAAGCCTTTTCTCACAGCTGTGGTCACCTCGCATTCTTGTTCTGAAGCTAGCTCAGCTCTGTTGTTTGCGAACACACATCAGCCCGAGAAAGGACCCAGGAGACAGAAGAAGAGGGGTGAGGGACTTCCCTGGCGGTCTAGTGGTTAGGACTCTGTACTTCCACAGAACGGGGCACTGGTTCAGTCCATGGTCAGGAAACCAAGATCCCATAAGATGCACAGCACAACCAAAAAAAAAAAAAAAAAAAAAGGAGCGTGAGAAAGAGGTGATACTTGAGGTTCAATATGGGTAGAAGGATGACAGTATTGCTGCTGCCACTAGAGAATGTGCCAGAGCCCTGCCACCATCCCCACAGGTCCAGTTCCAGAACCGTGGCCTCCTGGATCACCCTGGGCTCTCCACTCACAGGAGACTCTTGTCTGGGGCCTTTTCCTTCTGAGCCCTGAGGCCCGTGGTTTCAGGACCTGGGTGAGCCTGGGTGAGGAACTGCATAGTCACCGCGTGCTGGCTGAGAGCCCTTCCTGCCCTGACTCACCTCACAGCAGCCCAGCAGGAACAACAAACAGGAACTCCCCGCCCAGCACCCACTGGCCTCTCCAGCCTTGGCAGGAAGCAGGGCCTCAGCCTGGGCTCTGGCCCGGTCCCCCCACCCCACCTTGCAGCATGACCCTGGCAGGCCCTTAACCTCCCCCAGCGTGCTTTCCTTGTTGTTCTCACTTCATAATTCTGATGAATACTGTTCTGCCTGAAAGTGCTTCCCCCAGTGGCCTCCTGGCCCAGCCCTCCCTCAGCTCCTTCTGGCCTCTGCTCAGAGGTCACCTTCTCATTGAGCCCCTCAAGTGAGGGGTTTCTGTCTGTTTTGTACTCCCCCGGTTCTCTGTGCCCAGCAGGTCCATGAAATGGCCCTGGCATGGAGCAGACCTCCATCAATGTGTTGACCAAACAATCATCAATATTACAGTAAAGGTCACTGTCCACTGTGAGGCTCTCAGTAAATACTTGTGATGTTTCTGGACTGATTGAAGGAAGGAAATGAGTTCTCAGGTCAGCAGCAGGCCCACAAACTCCATGACAGGCCCAGATCTGGGGGCCTGTCCAGCCCTGGACTCCCAGGTCTGGAGAGGAGGAGAAAGGGGAGGCGCTGCTCCCTGTGGCCTGGGCCCAGCAGCTCACACGAAGGGTCTGGCGCAGCTAAAGAGCCAGGGGAGCGTCTCTCGGCCAACGTTGGCAGGAGGCACTCGAGGGAGAGGGCGTGGGGGTGGATACTCCCCAGGCCCTGGTTTATAAAGCAGAGGAGGAAGTGGGCCAGCCCACCTGCATTTCATGCTCTCATTTTTGGGGCCCATGTGTGTCAAAAGGAGAGGGGAGAAGCAGCGAGGGTATCCTAAGTTAGGAGAGGGCTTCTCACACATGTGACCCATGCCTCCACTGGGGGTCGCAGGGCCTGTGGGCTCTGGGTTCCTGAAGCCCTTACCTAGCGACTGCTGCAGCTCCAACTGTGAGCCCTCTGTGCTTAGGGCCAGGCCTGTCCTCGGGCCTCGCCTCCAGGAAGTCACTTTGATGGTGTCAGTCTCCTACATCTGACCTTTGGGACTCCCTGCTCCGTTCAAGGGCATCAGGCCCTTGGTGCCTCAGCCCTCCTACCCCACCCCCCTTGTCCCTGAGCCTTGCCCCAGCTGGCCTCCTGCCTGGAGCTCACACTGCCCTTCTCTTGCCAGCACCTTCACTGTCTCATGGTCGCCTCCCTGTGTCCTGAAGCCCCTGCCCCTGAGTGCGCACCGGACCCACTTGTCCCCCTCCCCCACCCGATGCCGAGCGCTTGTGTCCTCACTCCCCAGCCCCCCGCCCCCAGCCCCCAGCCCCGGGAAGGCCTGTGGAATGAGGGAGCTGGTCCCACAAGCATTGCCCCACCAGTGGCCCCCAGACCTCCTCGGCCAGCCTCCCTGTTGCAGACTAAGCAAGTCCCAGCTTCTGTAGGCCCCACCCTTTGGCCTGTGTCCATCTTGCCAGCCTCGCCCCAAGCCCTACCCATCAGGATTCCTGGCAACAGCTCCTCTGGCTCAGGAGCCAGGTGGTGCTGACACGCACCACCTCCCACGCCTAGGGCTGCACAGCCCCCCCAGGAAACACTCTGTCTCCTGGGCCCGCCTGCCTCCCCCACTGCGGGGGCCCGCTTCAGCTCCATCCCTGTGGATGGAAACGTCTTCATGCCCGAGCCTGTTTCTCCCCCACGTGACCGCACTGGAGCGCTGGTTGTTCAGACTGTCCTCGAACCTCTGAAGGAGACTTTTCTGTTCTGACTCCCCTTGGCCTGCCTGAGTGGCATCCGCGAGAGTCGTGTGTGTGGTGCCGTGGCTTCTGTGGGCAGAGCAAACCCCTCCGAGCGGTCCATCTGCCCCTGGAGGCTGCTGACCTTAATGATCTGAGGGAGGCCTGTGCTCTTACTGACCCAGAGAGTCAGCAGTCATGGCCCACCCCCCAAATGCAACGGTCAAATGGGCAGGGGACACAGAAGTCCTGGGGAGAGCTGGGACTATTATTATTCTCCCACTTGCAAATTATACCTTTGACAAGTAGTTTAAAATAGCTCAAGAGGACTTCCCTGGTGAAGCAGTGGTTGAGAATCCGCCTGCCAATGCAGGGGACACGGGTTTGAGTCCTGGTGCGGGAAGATCCCACATGTCACGGAGCAACTAAGCCCGTGCGCCATGACTACTGAGCCTGTGCTCTAGAGCCCGCGAGCCACAACTACTGAGCCCACGTGCCACAACTACTAAAGCCTGCGTGCCTAGAGCCCGTGCTCTGCAAGCAAGAGAGGCCACCGCAACAAGAAGCCCGTGCACCGCAATGAAGAGTAGCCCCTGCTTGCACAACTAGAGAAAGCCCATGCGCATGCAGCAATGAAGACCCAACGCAGCCGCAGCCAAAAATAAATAAATAAATAATTAAAAATAAAATGAAACAGCTGAAGAACTCAGTATGGGTGGGGGAGGGGAGGAGGTGCTGAGAGAGGGGCGGGACTGCTGGGAAGGGGGGCGCCTGGCGGGCAGGGGCTTGGGACAGTCAGCTCCTGTGGGCAGGCGGTGGAGCCGGAGGGAGATGACTAGCCCCAGGGTGTGCCCACCCCACTTCCCAGATTCCCCCATATAGCCCTTGTTTTAAATATTTTGACTCGATTTTCATTTCACAAAAAACCAAAAAAAAATTCCAAAGCAGAATCTGTTTTTGGGACATGCATCCTGATCTTTGGAAAATGTGGGTCCCTTCACCAACTGGGGACCACAGGGGGAAAACCCTCTTTCTGGTGCTCTTGGAGGTCCAGGACCCCCGATCATGGACCAGAGGAAGGTGGTAGCGGTCAGGAGCCAGGGGTCCCACTCTGAGAGGGGGTGGGCATGCAGCGCCAGACCCAAGGACCCCACATTCTGCCCTGGGTTCCAGGCTGTGTAGATCCGGACAGGAAGTGCCGGCTCCACCTCTGCAGCCGAGCTGGAGGAGGAAAGGGCGGGCTCAACTGCCCCCTGCCGGCCACAGCCGGACCAGCACCCTACAGACAGTGACCGCGGCCAACTCCCCTCCAAACACCACCCACCCACCCTCCGCCAGGAATTGTCAACTGGTGGGGGCCAGAAAAGCAGGGGACCACGGGGCACCAGACTTACTGCCTAAAACTGAACTTCTGACCCAGGCCCGGCCCCAACACCCCAGTTCTGGGTGATGTTGGGTAGCCTGCCTGCCTTCTCTGAAATGGGCTGATTTGGGCAGGGAGAAAGGGCCAGGTGGCTCTAAGGCATCCTTCTGGCCTGGAAGAAGGAGGAGCAGTGAGAATCTGTCCTTCCTTGGCTCAGAGCTTTCAGTGTCCATCAGCATCAAGGTCACAGCCAGGCTTTGCTTGGCTCCACTGCCCTGCCCCCTTACCCTCTCACTTTGCTCCACTTGTCTCTATCCTACTGAACCTTTCAGGCCCCCTCCTCCAGGAAGCCTTCCCGGATCACTGACTGCCACCCCATCTGTTGTCTGTTCCCCCTTTGTCCTGTGTTGGGTGTGGCCGGCTTATCTATCAGGGCTATCATGTATGTGCAAAGTGGCTTGATTTCCTGGTCCTTTGTGTTCCCATCCCCAGTGTCCCCTGAAAAGCTGACTGAACTCTGAGCTGACATCCTCTTGGGCGACTTGGTCATTCATTCTGCAACTCCCCGTGCAGGGGCATGTAGAATCCTTGTCACTCACTAACACGTGTCAGACTTTCCTGGCACGGTCACTCCAGCCCACTCCTTCCCAGCTTTATATGGTCTTGTCTCTCGAGCCTTTATCTTTTCAGACTGAGCATGTAAGCTTCCCTGGTTGCCCAGCTGCAGCCTCCTGTGGATCTCTCCATGTGTCAGCACGCTGCTGGGCCACTGCAGCTCAAAGCAGGAAGCCCTCCTCCTGTGGGTGGATCTGAGCTGGCCTCCTGGTGAGCTGCAGTGTGGCCAGGGCTGCCTGTACCCAGCTAGCCCAGAGAGGCCAGAAATGGGAAGACCTACAGGAGTGTCCCAGAGGCTGTAAGTGGTGGAGGATGACCCAGAAATGCCCCAGCCTCAGAAGGGACAATGGGATTACCTGTGTTGATTGTCCTTGCCATCTCTGCTACCTGAAAAGTTAGGGGGTGCCTGGGGGCCTGGAAGACCCTGTCCCACTGCCCCGACCTCCATGGGTGGCCTTGGCTGGGCCTCTTCTGGTCTGGGGGGCCACTGCAGCCAGGTGCTGGCTGAGCCAGGCTGTATGTGCCAGGCTGGCTGGAGTAGGCCACCACTGCTTCTCAAAAGCCCCAAAGAAGACCACGACAATAAACCATTAGGGTGGTATTTCAGATTGAATTGCATCCTCCCCACCAAAAAAAGTTGAAGTCCTAACTCTCAGGACCTCAAACTATGACCTGAGTTGGAAATAGGGTTCTTGCAGATGTAATTAGTTAAGACAAAGTGGAGTAAGGTGGGCCCCTGATCCAACATGACTGGCATCCTTATAAGAAGGGGAGATTACGACACAGACACACACAGAGGGAAGACCATGTGATGACACAGGGAGAAGACGGCCATCTGCAAGCCAAGGAGAGACGCCTCAGAAGGAATCAACCCTGCCGACACCTTGATCTCGGACTTCTAGCCCCAGAGACGCGGTCTGTGGTGCTTTATTACAGCAGCCCAGCAAACTAATATGATACCCCCCAACCCCCAAAAGACAGACATACCCCGCATGAAGACGGACACACAGGGAGCAGCCATGTGATGGTGAGGCAGAGATTGGATTTATGCAGCTGCAAAGCCAAGGGAGGCCAAAGAGTGCCAGCAAAGCGCCAGGAGCTTGGAAGGAACGAGGAAGCAGGATTCCCCTACAGCTTCCAGAGGGAGCGTGGCCCTGCCAACCAACACCTTTGGTTTGCACTTGGAGCCTCCAGAACCTGAGACAATAAATGTCTTGTTTTCAGCCCCCAGTTTGAGGTGATTTGTCATGGCAGCTCCAGGAAACTCATGCAGGAGGGAACGAAGGGTGCGTGAAAATGAGCCCTGGCGCGAGGTGGGTCTTAAGAGATCAGTGACTGAATGAACTTGACATGATCACACACAGAGGCAGCCATGCAGGCCGCAGATGCTTTCACATCTGTCACCCAATGTCGCCCACAACCTTGGAAAGCGGGTGATTGTCTCCATTTCACAGATGAAGAAACTGAGGTCAGAGAGCTGACCTGTGGCCCCACACGGTGGGAGGGGCTGCTGACCCTGCGGACCACTTCCCCTGCCTCTGGAAACCACGTGCCTGCCTCTCATTTGCAGATGTGCGAGAGCACCGCACTCTGCCCTTGGTGGGGTGGGAGAAGAAACCATTAGATAGGCATCATACCTCCGCCACCAGCCTGAAGAAGTAGGTAGTGCCACTCCGGTGTAGAGATGAGGGAATGGAGGCCCAGAAATGTGATGTAACTCGCTGAAGGCTGCACAGCAGGGATGGAGGAGACAACAATAAATAGGGTGACTGAGTGACCAGTCTGTTCCCAGGGGAGGACAGCCGTCCAGTCTCACAAGCCAGGGTGAAGGGAATGGGCTGTGTGTGCTGAGAAGCCAAGATGGAGAGGCAGTTGGAGAGCAAAGGCCCAGAGCAGGGAGATTGCAGGGCGTGTTCTAGAACCAAGTGGAGCCAGTGTGTCTGGTGCGTAGGGACCAATCCAGGACTTGTATGGCCTGAAGCTTAAATAATTTTAGGGGCCCCCTTTAAAAAAAATTATTATTTAGGGAATTCCCTGGCAGTCCAGTGGTTAGGGCTCAGCACTTTCACTGCCAGGCACCCGGGTTCAATCCCTGGTCAGGGAACTAAGATCCCACAAGCCACGTGGCGTGGCCAAAAAAATAAATTATTTAATTCCTATTTTTTCATAAATTTTACAAAACCATAGAACACACTGCTAGGCCCTCCCAGGGACTCGGAAGAGACTCCTGCCAAAGAAAGGCCCTGAAGCTTGAACTTCGTTCAGTCCAGGTGACTCAGCCCCAGGCAGGCCCGTGTCTGGGTGCAGAGGGTGGGGGAGGGAGGCCCAGAGTTGATGCTGCTGCCCTCACTGTTCTGTCCACATTGCTGAGCATCGACGGAGCCTGGATTTGGGCCAGTGCTGCCTCGTGGGGATGGCTAAACCAGGGCCCGACCTTGGGGTGTCCATGGGGAGGCAGTGGGAAAACACCCCACCTGTATGGAAGGGAGGGGGTCAGAGCGCGTCACAGACCAGGAAGCTGACTCCCAGGGGACCTTGCAGGACCCGCCCTACCGGCCACGCAGAGCCAGTTTGCCCACCAGGATCTGGTTCCCAGCGGCGCTCCCTCCCCTGTCCCCTTTGGCCATCTCACGGGTGCATGGAATTGAGATCATGGGCCCCTGGCCCTCAGAGAACCAAGAGGCCTCTCCAACTTGGCGTGTGCATATCCCCCCTCCAGGACACAAGGCAGGGTTTCCAGGGGTTGGCCGGTCTCTCTCCAGCTGCACCTGGAGCAGTGGCCGTGGCCGGCACGCCACGAGCAGTGAAGGCTGAACTGAGCCTAGGAGAAGGGGGCAGGGCAGGGGAACGACAAGCACAGTGAGGTGATCTGGGTGGGCAGTGCCCCCCTTCTCTCCTTCTGCCGGTCTGGTGGGCACAGGAGAGCACAAAGGCCCTTCTGTGGAGGAGAGCCCTCTGGTGACTGAAATGGTGTGCACCTGTGGGGTGGGAGAGACACGTTCTGAATTTATGCCCATGGAACACCTGTAGAACTAGGGGGAGACTGGGCGGTGGCCCTGGAGAGGAGGCCTGGGCGGAGCTAGCCACAGAGAGGCCAGCCTGGAGCAGAAGTTCCTCCATGGCCCTGGGAGGGGTCCCTGAGTCTGCTGAGCCTTCGCACAGACCGGCAGCCACTCCTGCTCCCCTGACAACCAGGCCACAGCGCAGGGAGGCCTTGTCAGAGCTGGGCAGAGAAGAGGCAAGCATCGCTGCCTGGAGCACAAAGCAGGTGGGCCTAGCTGGCAGGAGAAACCCCCAGACCTCCTGGGTTCTCTGGCCTGTCCCCTGAGGCACTGGCATCCAGACTGGGCCCTGGGTCCCTGGGGCAGAGAAGGTGGCGTGGTGGACAGAAAAAGGCCCCTCAAGATATCTGCGTCCTAACCCCGGAGCCTATGAATGTTAGGTTACATGACTGGCTTTGAAGATGGAGGAAGGGGCCATGAGCAAAGGAAATGGATTCTCCCCTCAGCCTCCAGAAGGAATGCAGCCCTGCCGACACCTTGATCTCAGCCCAGGGAGACTCATTTCAGACTATGACGTCCAGAACTGTGAGATCCTGAATGTGGGTTGTTTCATTTTTATTTATTTATTTACTTTTTTGGCCATAGTGCACGGCTTGTGGGATCTTACTTCCCTGACCAGGGACAGAACCCCAGCCCTCGGCAGTGAAAGCATGGAGTCCTAATCACTGGACCACCAGGGAATTCCCTGTGTGTTGTTTGACTAATTTTTTCAAGATTTATTCATTTATTTTTGATGTGGACCATTTTAAAAGTCTTTATTGAATTTACTACAACATTGCCTCTGTTTTATGTTTTGGCTTCCCAGCCGCGAGGCATGTGGAATCCCAGCTCCCCAACCAGGGATCAAACCCACACCCCCTGCATTGGAAGGGGAAGTCTCAACCACTAGACTGCCAGGGAAGTCCCCACTGTGTGTTGTTTTAAAAGACCATGGTTGGGAATTCCCTGGTGGTCCAGTGGTTAGGACTCAGAGCTTTCACTGCTATGGACCCAGGTTCAATCCCTGGTCAGGGAACTAAGATCCCGCAAGCGGCCAAAAAAATAAAATAAAGGGTCGTGGCCATCTGCGACACCAGCCCTAGGAAACTAGCACAGGTGGCGAGGGCAGAGGGGCCTGGGTGAGAGGAAGGGCTCCAGGCCTGCCAGGCCCCAGGCTGTCAGCGCTCCCTTCCCCACCACAGCGCGGGGTGGGGGGTGGGGCGGTGTGCCAGCGGCAGGGCCCGGCCTCTCAGGTGGATCCCGTTCTCCCACCCAGCTTTCCAGATACAGGACTTTTAGAGATGATGAAAATAGTTAATGCCTATCGAGTGCCTGTCAACACCAGACCCTGAAGCACCCTAATAACCCTATGAGGTGGGTACTATTATCATTCCCATCAAGAAGAGGCTCAAGATGCCTCATGTAAGTGCCCACGACCATGGTGTCCTGCTGCCCATGCCACACAGAGGACCCCATTCACTGTCACAGACGCCCAAGGGGAGGAGCTCTAGTCCTGGAACCGCACTATTACCGGGACACATGGCTTCCTCCTTCCAGCTTCTGAAATGTTCAGTGTGAACCCCAAGCCCCCAAACAGTGCCTACCCTCCAGGGCCAAAGCCCACAGTTACCACTGCTGCCTCCTGCGGCGCTTCCAGTGCTCTGGTGTGTGGGTCTCGTGCTGTCCCGTGCCCACCCGCCAACAGCACCTGTGGGAAACAGACTGCCTCCTGGCCAAGCCTGGGGCACGAGGAGATCTCAGGGCTGGCAGGAGAAACCCCCAGACCTCCTGGGTTCTCCGGCCTCTCCCCTGAGGCACTGGCATCCAGACTGGGCCCTGGGCCCCAAGCCCAGAGCGTGAGGTGTGAGCTGACGGCACAGCGTCCAGCAGGCCGGGCCAGTTAGGCTCACTGGACAGGGACAAAGCGTCTGCCTGCCACTGCCAGCTAGCTGCTTGTTCCCCTGCTCCCTGCGGAGCTGTCACCTTGGTTCCCACCATGAACCCCAAAAGCCCCCTTGGACCTTCCCACCCTGGGAGTCCCTCACCAACCGCCGAGACTAAAAAGCTTTACTCTGGGTTCTCCACCTGTGTCTAGCTTGGCAAGCCCAGCGGGCTGCATCCCTTCATGCATATCTGATGAAAAGCAAATACACAGCCTATAATTAACTCCCAGGCTGTAATTAACACACTCTCATTATTTCACACCATAAACCACCCCAAAATTTGCTGGAAATTGATTTTATTATTGGTAAGTCACATGATACGAAAGGATAAGAATATTCGAAGGACACTTAGTAAGATACTGCTTTGCCCGAAAGGGCAGGCAGAAAAAGTTAAGGTACAGTGGATGCTAAGGAAATAGGAAAAAGAGGCTGAAGAGTCAAAACAAGTAGTTTGTGTGTACACCCCACCCCCGCCAGGCCCCTCAACCCATCAGGTAAGAATGCACCTGGCATCAGAACAGAGAGCTGGGAGCCGGGGAGGGGCTCCAGGAGGAGAGATGAGGTGTCCTACGGCTAGGACGTTCCAAAGGACTGGAGACGCCTATGTACTGACAGATAACAGTCCCTACTGCTGAAAGGCAAGCCACCTCGAAACATCTGGAGTCCTCAAGAGTCACCAGAGAGAGAAGGAGGTGACCAGAAATCCGGAGACAAGAGGTTCACATTTCCTCTCCCACATTCTCCCCGGGGAAGGGAAGACAAAGCAAAGCCTGTGCAGAGCTGGGACTGCCTCAAGTCCCAGGAAGCGCTCATGAAAGCCAGGGACCTACCACGGAGGAGCCCGAGGGCTGGGAGGCCCTCCCCGAGGCCAGCTCATCTGGGGGAAGGCAGGCGGGTGTGGGAAGAGCCATGCCCAGGCCACATCCAGCCTACCTACAAGGTCCTCAGGAAGCAGGAGACCACTCCCGTCCTGGGGTTTCCCGTGCATGGGCCGGCCCCCTGGCTCAGGCTGGGTGAAACCACAGCGCCATCCTGGAAGGAGCGCCAGTGGCTCTGAGGCTGGTGGCAGCAACCTTGTGAGTTGCCCAAGTTCACAGGCTTCATGGAACCAAAGCAGACAAAGAAAGATCAAAACTAAAACCTGAAGCCCAAGGGGGTTTGGGAGCTCCTCCGGGTGTGGACCGTGGGTCCAGTGGACTTGCTGGTCCACAGGACAGCCAGCTCCCAGCACAGTGGCATCACCAAAGATGAGCAAGCACACTTTCCTTCTGGTCAGAGTGTCTCCTGCCCGCAAAAGAGGCCTGAGTGAGGGGCGCAGGGGCCATCCAGTTTCATCCAGCCAGGGAGGGCTTGGTGGGGGCCTCACCTTCTCTGTTCCTGCTGTGTTTCAGTCCAGGGAGGCCCCCTGCCCTCTCCCCGCAGGGCCACGTCCCAGCCTGGCGGTGTGGGCTGGAATGCAGCAGAAGGAATGCAGGGATGTGGTCACCAAAGTCCAGGGGAAAGACCAAAGACACATAGTACGCCCAAGTGTCCTGAGCCCTATTCCTCCTCCAGTGGGGACACCTGCCTCCAGCGGGGACTTCAGGGCAGGGGATACTGTCCGTTTTGAGAGGGGCACAAAGGCGAGTCCCTGGGTGGGAGGGGGCGGCCGGGGCCTGGTCAGATTGGTCCTGAGACTGCAGCGGGGCCCAGCGTCCGGAGGGAGGGCGGGCAGGCAGGCTGCAGGAGGGATCCTGCGGCTGCCCCCAGCTGGCTCTGCACAGCGCAGCCCGGGCAGCGTCCCGGGTACAGAAGTGACTTGTCCACACGCTGAGGCTGCCCTCCTCCCAGCGCTCCCCCTCAGGTAGCATGATGCTGGGCCACGCCCGGGGGCTGCCCCCGCGCCCTCCCACCAGGCACTGCGGCCCTCAGCCCTGCTCCAGGCTCTCGGTGGGCTGCACCACGGCGTAGCTCCCCTGGCCCAGGGAGAGTTGCCGGCTGAAGAAGGATGTGCTGCGCTTCGGTTTCACCCGCTTGATCTGCTCACCTGTCGGG
This sequence comes from Aethalodelphis obliquidens, assembly GCF_003676395.1. Taxonomy (NCBI): domain Eukaryota; kingdom Metazoa; phylum Chordata; class Mammalia; order Artiodactyla; family Delphinidae; genus Aethalodelphis; species Aethalodelphis obliquidens. The sequence continues at coordinate 3,061,626 of NW_020838013.1, read as the reverse complement.
GAGCAAGAGGGACACGCTGAGGGGAGGGGGCCCAGCCCCAGGGGAGCCCCTTCTGGAGCCTGTTCAGGATGAGCTCTCCTCTTCACTCCTGCCGGCTTTGAGCCTCAGCCCCACCCCAGCTCTCCCACCAGCGACAGGACATGTGGGGTGGGTGGCCAGCCTCCACATCAGAGGCCACCAGAGTTTGCATTTGATGCTGGGCCTGCTGTGCTGTCTAAACCTGTTCAAGAAGAGACCAGAGAGGTGTACAAACTTCCAGCTGTAAGTCACAGGCATGTAATATACAGCATATGAAATATGGTCAATAATACTGTAATAACTCTGTATGGTGACAGATGGTAACTAGACTTATGATCATTTTGTAACATATAAAAATACTGAATCACTATGTTTGTCAAAATCACTATATATATCACAAGATATAATATATTGTATGTCAACTATAATTCAATTACAAAAAAAAAAGAAGAAGAAGAAGAAAAAAAGAACAGGCCAAAACCACAAAATACCTATAACATATACTACGGGCTGAAGGTAACCCTCAATGAGATAAAAAGACCTCTTTTTCTTTGGCCTCACTGCGAGGCTTGTGGGATCTTAGTTCCCTGACCAGGGCCCCGGCAGTGGAAGCCTGGAGTCCTAACCACTGGGCCGCCAGGGGAGTCCCTAAAAAGACTTCTTAAAAGTTAAAAACTTCAAGCCAGGTGATCAAGGTTAATATCAACAGTCGTAAATCATGTTGATAAGGTACCTTTGATATGATGTAGTAAAAATGGCATGTTACCTCTGTGATCTTCCTCCCCCAAACCCATAACCCCATCTAATAATGAGAAAATCGTAAGAGAAATTCCAATAAAGGGGCATCCTACGATATCCCTGACAAGTACGCCTCGAGACTGTCAAGGTCATCAAAAAACAAGGAAAGTCTGAGTAACCTGTCACAGCCAAGAGGAGCCTAAGAAGACATGACAACCAAATGTAGAGTGGTGTCCTGGATGGGACCCTGGGACTGAAAAAGGACGTTAGGTTAAAACTAAGGACTTTAGTTAATAATACTGCATCATATCGGTTCATTAATTCTGACAAATACACCATATTAACATAAGACGTTAATTTAAAAACTCAAGCCACAAAAGAAAAACAGGCAACAGAAATGAACAGCAACGCAGGAAGAAACTGTACGTGATCAGGCGTGTAGAAACGATGCCACTTCACCAGCATCCAAACCCTAACTCCAGTGAGTTCTCCGCCCCTCAGGACGATAACACCCATCGTGGGTGAGGGTGGGGAAGGCAGGTGCCTCCTTTCCTCCTGGGACGGGCACAGTGGGCACACACTTTGACCCAGCAACCCCATTTCTAGGAATTTATCCTGAGGAAACAGTTCAGATTCCAGGTAAGGATTTGGCTACAGGTACGTTGTTTGTAGTAGCTGAGAACTACAGTCAGCCCTAGGACAATGCCAACCCTCTGCGCAGTCGAAAATCTGGGTATAACTTACAGTTGGCCCTTCATATACCCGTGGTTCCTCCTTATCCACCGATTCAACCAACCAGTATTTACTACTGAAAAAGACCCGCGTGTAAGTGGATCCGCGCAGCACAAACCGGTGTTGTTCAAGGGTCAACTGTAACTATGATGTCCACCAACAGGGGATGGCGGGGGAAGGGGCTGAGCTCACTAGGAGAGGAAGACAGCAACTGTGGTAACAAGTGTGTCAGAGAAAAATTATAAATTATTTTGCTTTTTCCGATGATAAAAATGACATGCTTGTAAAAATTTAAATGCCAGAACGAAGCACGAAGAAAAAAGGAAAGTTACAGCAGCTGATGGCTGCAAAGGGGTCCCTCCCTCCTTGTGCACGTGGACGCTGTCTCGCATGCTAATGAGCACCTAGTACCTAGTACTCGTGCCTGATTTTCTCCTAGTACCTGATTTTTTCTACTCAGTGCTATTTTGTGAACCTCTTGCCATTTGAAAACCAAAAAAAAAAAACCCTTTTTATTTTGGAATAATTCTAGACTTACAGAAAAGTTGCAAAGATAATACATAGAGTGCTTGCATATCCTCATAAGCCTCTCCTGTGTCAGCACGGTCCGGCTGTTACCACGGTCTGTGTCATAGATAAGAACACTGGTACAGCTTTATCAACTAAGCGGCAAACCTGTGGATTTCACCTGTTCTTCCACAATGTCCGCTGTCTGTTCTGGGACTCGATCCAAGACACCACAGTGTGCTAGGGTACGTATGGCATCTTTACCAGCTGGACTGATCCCACAGGGTGTGGGCCCATCGTTCCTGTACCCACACCTTTAATAACAGACACTGGTAGTTTCTACTTTTTCACATCTGGACACGTCTGCGGACGCAGCAGTGAGAAGGGACGGAGAAGGGCTCTTACTGCCAGAGCCCCAGAGGCCTCAGATTCCCTGTCGCAGAGCTCAGACGATGGGACACCTGTGCCCAGCCTGCCCCCCACGCCCCAAGCCAGGTCCTGCCGCTGGAGGCTAACTCACCGGGTCTGGAATTGCTCCCCACCTCCCTACCCTCCAGAGCTCCCCATGGCGTGCGTGTGCACGCGCGTAGGTACACGTGTACACCGCGAGGGGGTCACTCACCCTCCTCCACGTAGTCGATGGTGGAGAGATGCTGGATCCGGCTGCACACCACGCTGCCCTGCCTCCGCAGCTGGGGGTGTTGAGTCGGGGGTGGTGAGGAGCCAGGGGCCGAGGCCGGGCCGGCCGCGCTCTCCTGAGGGGTGGCGGGCTCCGCGGCCTGGCTCAGCTCGATGCAGTACTCGATGAGGCTGCTCATCAGCTCGGCCTGGGGAGGAGAGGGGGCCGGCGTGAGGCCTGGCGGGGGGAGCCCTGGCCCAGGCCCACCTCTCCCTACCTGCTGCAGAGCCAGATGAACCAAACCCACAGCCCCCTGCCCTCTGGTGGGGGAGGCAATGAGGAAACCAACACCCTTTACGCAAGGAGAAGGAAGGGGGGTGTGCTCTGTGGGCCAGAGGCAGGGGAGGCCTCCCATGTGGGGGGACTTCAGGGGTCAGAGATGGGCTGGGAAAGAAGGAACACTCTAGCTAGAAGGCGCAGGTCGGGAGGGAGGAGGGGGCAGGGCTCTCTGGGCCTGTGCGTTCGCTGAGAGAAGAACCCGCAGTCAAGGAGAAGGCGGTGGTGAGGTCACCGGGCGGGGAAAGCGGCTCCCTCTGGGCACGTTCTTCTAAAGTGACGTCTTCTCAACAGACTGGAAACGTTATGCATGTTGACATAAAAGGTGATGTGACCAGATGTCAGCGGGCACGGTCTGGGCACCATATGGCGGGGATGGCAGGGGATTGCAGACCCACAGACAGAAAGCTGCCAGCAGGTGGTGTCGCTTAGGCAGCATGTGTTTATGAAGTGTCACCCCGCTGCAGGCGGCAGGACACAGCAGGGACTGAGGTGAACAGATGCCTGCCGCGTGTCCTAAGAGAACCCGCTGGGGAGCAGGGTCAGAGGCCAAGGGGGCAGCTGGTGCCCAGCTGCCCGATGGGGTGGCCCGAGGCCTCCCCAGAGCCACACAAGCTGCCCTGCGCAGGGAGAGCAGGGCAGGGAACCGTGCACAGGCGGGTCCGGGCTCCACACCGGCCTCCTCGCCTCCCCGAGGGAACTGCGCTGAGCTGAGAGGGGCGCTGGGCAGCGGGCAGCCGGTGGGGACAGGCCCTGAGCCCTCTGAGTTTCTCTAACACCGCTTGATGCTCCTGAGGTTCGGGGACGCTGCCGTTATACCTCAGCCACATCCGACAGAATGAAATATCCACTCGGGATACAACTCAGCAAACTAGAAATGGACGGGAACTTCCTTAACCTGACGACAGGCGTCTATGAAAAACACACAGCTAACACCACACCTACTCAGAGCAAGACGGAATGCTTGGGCTTCCCTGTTGGCGCAGTGGTTAAGAATCCGCCTGCTGATGCAGGGGATGCGGGTTCGAGCCCTGGTCTGGGAAGGTCCCACATGCCGCAGGCCCGTGCGCCAGAACTGCTGAGCCTGTGCTCTAGAGCTCGCGCGTCACAGCTGCTGAACCCGCGTGCCACAACTACTGAAGCCCGCACGCTTGGAGCCCACGCTCCGCAACAAGAGAAGCCACCGCAATGAGAAGCACGCACACCACAACTAAGAGTAACCCCCGCTCGCCACAACTAGAGAAAGCCCGCAAGCAGCAACAAAGACCCAACACAGCCAAAAAGAAATAAATAAATTTATATAAAAAAAAAGACTGAATGCTTTCCCCTCAAGTCAAGGATGTCTGCTCACACCTACTCACCACTGTAACGGGGGTCCGAGGCAGTGCTATCAGCCAAGACAACTGAGAGGCAAACAGACTGGAAAGTTAGAATACAACTGTCCCTGTTCATAGACAATGTAACTGTCCACACAGAAAATCACAAAGAATCTGCAAAAAAGATACTAGAAATAGTGAGTGAGTTCAACAGGGTTACAGGATAAAAGGATATATGCTAACAGAATCAGGTGCATTTCTATACACCACAATGAATAACTGGAAATTGAAATTAAAAATAGTACCATCTCTGGTAGCACCAAAAAAGGGGGAGGGGGAGATAAATCTAATAAAAGATGCACAAGACTTGTATGCTGAAACCATAAAACGTTAGTGAAAGAAATCAAAGACAAATAAATGGAGTATAAAATAAATGGACTGGAAGATCTAAGAACATCTTTTTAAAAGACATTTTTTAGGAAAAAACATCAAGTTATAGACTGAAAGAAAACATCTGCAAAATATATATCAGATAAGGGACCGGTAGGCAGAATATATAATGAACTCTTACAGCTTGGTAAGAAAACAACCCAATTTAAAAAATGGATAAAGGAAAAAAAAATGGACAAAGGGAACCCTCTTGCACTGTTGGTGGGAATGTAAATTGATACAGCCACTTCGGAGAACGGTTTGGAAGTTCCTTAAAAAACTACAAATAGAACTACCGTACGACCCAGCAATCCCACGACTGGGCATATACCCTGAGAAAACCATAATGCAAAAAGAGTCATGTACCACAATGTTCATTGCAGCTCTATTTACAATAGCCAGGACATGGAGACAACCTAAGTGTCCATCGACAGATGAATGGATAAAGAAGATGTGGCACATATATACAATGGAATATTACCCAGCCATAAAAACAAACGAAATTGAGCTATTTGTAGTGAGGTGGATGGACCTAGAGTCTGTCATACAGAGGGAAGTAAGTCAGAAAGAGAAAAACAATTACCGTATGCTAACACATATATATGGAATCTAAAAACAACAACAACAAAAAATTGGTTATGAAGAACCTAGGGGCAGGACAGGAATAAAGATGCAGACGTAGAGAATGGACTTGAGGACACGGGGAGGGGGAAGGGTAAGCTGGGACGAAGTGAGGGAGTGGCATGGACATACATACACCACCAAACGTAAAACAGATAGCTAGTAGGAAGCAGCCACATAGCACAGGGAGATCAGCTCGGTGCTTGGTGACCACCTAGAGGGGTGGGATAGGGAGGGTGGGAGCGAGACGCAAGAGGGAGGAGATATGGGGATATATGTGTATGTATAGCTGATTCACTTTGTTGTAGAGCAGAAACTGGCACACCATTGTGAAGCAATTATACTCCAACAAAGATGTTAGAAAAAAAAAAGTAAAAAAAAAAAAAAGGACAAATGATTTGATCAGACATTCCATCAAAGAAGACCTATGGATAGCAAATGAACACACGGATGGATAATCAACATCATTAGTCATTATGAAAATGCAAATTAAAACCACAATGACTTATCACTACCATACAGTTATTAGAATGGCAAACAAACAAAAACTGACCACACCAAGTGCTGGGCAAGGATGCGGGGCTACTGGAACTCTCAGACATTGCTGGTGGGATAACAAAATGGTGCAGTCACTTTGGAAAACCATTTGGTAGTTTGTAGTAAAGCTGATGATATGTTTATCATACAGTCCAGTAATCCCATTCCTAGGTATTTATGCAAGAGAAATGAAGGCACACGCCCACACAGCAGCCTGTACTCAAATGTCCAGAGCAGCTTTATTCACAAAAGCCCCAAACAGGAAACAACCCAAACAAGTGGGTGAAGAGCTGACCTGCAGTGTATCCATACAACGGAATACTATTCAACAATCAGCAGGAACGAACCGCTACACCCCGAAATGTGGACGAATCTCAGGAGCATGAAGCTTAGTGACAGAGGCCAGGCTCAAAAGGCTGCATACAGTATAGATACTGCAGGGCTGGACCACTATTTGTTTATCTATCTACCAGTTGACAGACGTTTATGTTGTTTCCAATTCTTTGGTTATGACAAACGAAGCTGCTATGAATATCTTAGTATAAGTCTTGTGTGGACATATATCTCCATTTCTCCTGGGTAACTATGATGCATGTGTTTATGACATTCTGGAGAAAGCTGAACTCTAGGGATAGCTAAGGGGAGCTGTCAAGTAGCGGGTGAAGAGGTGAGTCTTAAATCAGAAGCAAAATGTACAAAACAATTTAAAAAAAAAAAAGCACAACCCCAAAGAAAAATTGGCAAAAGACCTCAATGAACAGGGTATCCAGATGGTGGATACACACATAAAAGATGCTCAACCTCATTAGTGTGCGTGTGCGTGTGCGTGTGCGTGTGTGTGTGTGTGTTGTCAATTAAAACCACATGGAGATTTGGGGGTGATGGAAATAATGCCAATTAAAAAATGGGCAAAAGAAAAAAAAAATGGGCAAAAGACGTGAATAGACGTTTCCCCTCTAGAAAGATACATGGATGTATCTAAGCACCTCCATAGCTTGCCTGTGGTGGCAGTGGTTACAAGGGTGTGTGAACGTGTTAAAACTCACTTTTATTGTAAATTATACCTCAATAAAGTGACTAAATAATAAAGGAAGAAAACACAAGGAGATACTCCTCCTCACCCACCAGACTGGCTGAACGTTCACGATGACAGTACTAACTACTGCCGCAGCCAGCATCCAGCCACCGTGGGTGAACGCCGAGCACAGCACCTGCCTGTGACCCGGCCTGTCGGCTCCTGGGCGCGTACCTGGACGCGCACACAGAGGACATGTGCAACACTGACAACGCAGCACTGTCTGCAACAGTCCCAAACTGGAGACCCAAGTGCCCGTCCGCTATGGTATGGAAAAGTCAACAGCAGCAAATTCACATGTGGGAACACCCGAGAGCCGCATGAAAGACCAAAGCACTGCCACCTGCAGTGGGGACGAGGATGGAGCTCACAGACACAGGGCTGAGCGCAAGACACTGGGCAGAACAGAACACACTGTGGGAACCCACTGCCCTAAGGCTCAAAACCAGGCAGAATGACTCTGGGGTGACACAAGTCAGGATGCGGAGGTCCCTTGGTGGGGGCAAGGCTGGGAGGGGGCTCAAGGGGTCTTTCTTAATCTGAAAGGTGTTACATGGGTTTCTTTGGGGAAATTTGTTGAGATTAAGAGCTGGGGGGCTTCCCTTGTGGTGCAGTGGTTAAGAATCCACCTGCCAATGCAGGGGACACAGGTTCGAGCCCTGGTCCGGGAAGATCCCACATGCCGAGGAGCAACTAAGCCTGTGTGCTACAACTACTAAGCCTGTGCTCTAAAGCCCGTAAGCCACAACTACTGAGCCCACGTGCCACAACTACTGAAGCCCACGCGCCTAGAGCCCGTGCTCAACAAGAGAAGCCACCGCAATGAGAAGCCCGCGCACGGCAACGAAGAGTAGCCCCCTCTTGCCACATCTAAAGAAAGCCCGTGCACAGCAACCAGGACCCAACGCAGCCAAAAATAAATAAATAGATTTATATATTGGAAAAAAAAGAGCTGGGCACTTTTCTACATGTATATTATAATTCAATAAAATGTTTACTTAAAAAAGAACTCTACGGAATTCCTTGGCGGTCCAGTGGTTAGGACTCCGCGCTTCCACTGCAGGGGGCATGGGTTTGATCCCTGATCGGGGAACTAAGAGTGATGTAGAAAATGTGATGTCATCAGCATAAAGGTTGGGACGGCCGAGTGTTCAAAGACGAGAGAGGGAAGAGCTAGGACAGGGAGAGAACTCCCTTGCGAGGCCCTGGAAAGGAGGCCCAGCAGGGGAGACAGGGGGAGAAGGGCAGGAGGTGGGAGGGGCCCGTAGGGCCCAGGAGGGGAGCCTGCAGGAGCAAGAGCAGGCACCGGGTATCGGGTGTAGCAGGGCAGAGGCTGCTGGGGTTGGAGCAGTGGGTGCAGCGGTGGGAAGGAAGGCGTAGAGGGAGCAACGGGAGAAGCCTGGCTGTGGCGGGCCCCCAGGAGGGGGCACGTGCTTTCACAGGAGTCCCTGGAGCCCGTCTCTGTGCTTGGGGCGGAGAGCAAGGAGGCCCTGAGTCCTGGAAGGGCTCTCCTGGAGAAACCAGGGTGGGAGGGGAAGGGGCGGGGATGAAGGTTTGGCTGGGAAGACCAGGTGCCCAATGGATGAAAGTGAAACAAAGGCAAAGAGGGGTCTTAGCCATTCCATGCCTGCTCGTCACCTGAGAGCCCCGCTCACGGGGGGCTCAAGGACCGAGGGAGCCAGTGCGGGCTGGTCACACAGTACCGGGCAGCCCTCCACCAACCACTGCCCCACCACCTGGCCAGGCCTTCCGAACCCGCAAGGGTGGCTCCCAGTCAGCAGGAGCTGGCCCCCTGGTCCCCAGGCCCTCAGCAGCCCTCTCACCTCCTTGCCACCCAGCCTGGAGCCTCCAATAGTCTGGGACCCCCTGAGCACACCCTCCCCGACCCCCATCCCCACCCCCGGTGCAGGCAACACCCACCACTACCTGCTTGGAGTAGATCTTGAGGAGCTTGTTGACCGGTGTGCCCTCATTGTCCCCGTCGAACTCCAGCCACAGGACAGACTCCTCCTCCTCGGGAGAGGTATGGTCCCACGACAGCTCCTGGAAGCGCAGGCCCAGCAGGACGTGCTGGCCAGCGGGAGACACAGAGCTTGGACTCCTTTGGGCAGAGGCCTGCTCCCCTGCCCCATCCCACGTGGGCATCGCCAGGAGGATACACCTGGCCAGGCTATTTACCTCCAAGGCTGAGCCTAAATTCAGGTGTCAGTTTCTCTCAGGAGAAGAAGCCCCGCTTCCATCAGACCCTCAAAGGAGGCTGTGGTCCAGGGAGGATGAGACCCCCTAAACCACGCACTTCTCATCAGTGGGTCAAGCTCCTGACAGCTGGGGTAGTGACTCGGGGAAAGGAAGGTGGGGAGGGGAGGCCTTTCCCCTGCGATCAGCTGGTTAGCATCTCAGCAGGAGGCCGGATGTGGGCCCGGCATGTTGGGGCACAGATGCCCAGGAAGGGCTGGGATCCCTCCCTGGGGACAACCAGAAGTCTCCCCCAAACTTCTCTGCTGGCTTAGCAGGGACCCCTGTCCAGGCGCAGAGAGGCCCACAGGGCAGGCTGCCGACACCACCTCCTACACAGGCAGCCGAGACAACCAGCACCAAATGCAGGAAGGAGGGCCCCCAGTCCCGCAGGAGAAGCTCCCAGGGCTTCTTTGGAAAACCACCAGCTAGTCTCCAGCCACTGGCCAGGCAGAGCAGCCAGGCCCTACCAGACTCTCCACCTGTCTCCAGCTGCAGCCTCCCCCTGTCCACGCCACCGCCCTGCCTAGCAGGCTGGGCAGGAAAGCTGACCCACAGCAGACCCAGGGAAGCCCCCGGGATGACAGTGGAAGCCCCAGGGACATCTAAGGGAAGGAGGCCAGACAGGTCGCCCACCTGCTCCCAGGCCAACCAGAAGCCCAAGGGAACCAGGAAGGCCTGGGTAATGACCCCACTCCCTTCCTCTCCAGTGAGGCCCCCACTCCAGGTCCCACCCTGAAGGAGCAGCAGGTACCTTCTCCCTGCTGTCAATGACGTGCACGCCCTCCAGACTGATGGCCACAGACACTGGCTTTTGCCCTCCCCGGTGCAAAAAGCCCTGGGCTGGTTTGTCAATCTCGCCGTGGAAGAAGGCAGACCTGGGGAGGGAAAGTGGGGTTAGGCCGTCCCCTCCAGCAGCGAGAACAGATGGCCCAGGGTCTGCGTTCACCCACCAGGGAATGCTCTGGCCAGCCCCTGTCCCAGGCACCTGAGAAGCTTAAGCTGTTTGGGTGACGGAAGTTAAATGGAAACCCACCCCAGGGGAGGGAGAAACTGAGGGGGCGGCGAGAAGGAGGCTTCGCGGAGGTGGTGGCATCTGAGCTGATCAGGCAGGAGGAGGAACTGGGTGGCACAGCGAAGGGTGGGCACTGCAGGCAGAGGGTAGAGCATGAACCCGGGTGTGGGACAGAGCAAGTTACGTTCAGGGAACAGCCAGGAGCCCAAGGGCTCAGGGTCTGCAGGCTGTGGTTGCTGGAGGTTGGGAGAGCCCCGCTGCCCACCGTCCCCCAGGGGCTGCCCAGGCAGAGAAGCAGCTTCAGGACTCGACACCAAGAAAGGGAAAGGGTGCATCAACCTTAGGACACCCACCCGCTGAGCTGTCCCTCTTCCATCCTGCCCTGCCACGGCCTCTTCCTCTCCTCTGGTTGCCCTGGGCCTTCGCCCACACGCCCCCTCAGCCCTGGCTAAGCCTGAGCCCTAGTTAAATCCTGCAGCCCCGGGCTTCTCTGGTGGCACAGTGGTTAAGAATCCGCCTGCCAATGCAGGGGACACGGGTTCGAGCCCTGGTCCAGGAAGATCCCACATGCCGCCGAGCAACTAAGCCTACGTGCCGCAACTACTGAGCCTGTGCTCTAGAGCCCGCGAGCCACAACTACTGAGTCTGCGTGCTGCAACTATTGAAGCCCACGTGCCTAGAGCCCGTGCTCCGCAACAAGAGAAACCACTGCAATGAGAAGCCCGTGCACCTCAACGAAGAGCAGCCCACGCTCGCTGCAACTAGAGAAAGCCCGTGCGCAGCAACGGAGACCCAACCCAGCCAAAAATAATAAAAAAACAAAATAAATTTATATATATATATAAAAATCCTGCAGCCCCGAGGACAGGACTGGAGACAAGCACGCTCTACCTTCAGTTCCAAGAGCACGGCCCGGTGCTCCCACTCCAGGAAGACTCCCACAGGCTCGCTTCAGGGCTGGGACTCCTAATCCGCTGAGGAAACTGAAGCAACCCAAACAGCGGCCACATGCATCTCGCTCACCATAAAAGCTAAAGACCTTTTACCGCCCCACACCCACACTGCTGCTCCGCCTCTGGGCTCCAGCTCACAGCGCAGCTCCTGAGGAGCTGGTTACACTCACTGATTCTTTTTCTCATTGTCCTCCACCCACTGCTACCCCCAAGATGCTGGAGCCAAGGTCAACTATCAGCCACTCGGGACCTGTTGAACTTGACCTTGAAGCAGCAGAACCTGAGGCTTGGTCACTCCCTCCTCCTCAACACCTCCTTTTGCCGGGCTGGTGTGGACCCTCCCGCCTTGCTGGCCGGGCTCCTTCTCTGTCTGGTCCACACTCACTTGCTGGGGCTCCTGGTTTCAAACAGCACCTGCATGCTGATGACTCACCCACTACCCAAGTCTAGACTCAGAAACCCAAATGCCCGCTAGGATCGCCACCTGGGTCGCTGGAGAGCATCTCAAAATCAACACATTCAAGGACAAGCCCCCGAACTTCCCTGACCTGCCCCCCGCCACACACCATCCTGTCTCAGCTGATGACAAGGCCACCCTGCAGCTGTTCAGGCAGAAACCTGGAGTCCTCTCTGCCTGCTCTCCTTCACCTCCTGTACTGCACATTTTGCAAATTCCTTCAACTCCACCCTCAACATCTCTGGAATCTGGCCGCGTCTCCCCTCCACGGTACCACCGTGCGGCCTGAGCCACAGTACCCTGTGGAGTACGGCCACTGTCCTCACGGGCCGTCCAGCTGCTCCCTTGCCCCCCTGTAGTCTGTTCTCGGCTTCTACTGCTTGCTGTCTCTCTCGCCACTAGAACGGCCTCTTCACGGGCAGGGACGGCGGTCTCTTTTGTTTACTGAGGTCTCCAGCACCTAGAGGGTGCGGGCACACAGTAGGCACACAAGAGCTATTGGCTAGACGTGCCTGCATGAATGAGATCTGGCTGAGGGGGAGGTGGGCAGGTCCATGGACCACGTGGCTGCGGCAGGAGGAAGGAGAGGACCTGTCCGGTGTCCTAGCCCGTGATGGGGAAGGTGGAGGACGAGTGTCCAGCCTGGGACCCGCGGGGCCCCAGGTGCTGGCATCCGGACACACCTCGCGTGAGGACAGAGCTCAGCGGGAACGGAGATGGGCTCACGGGCCGTGAGGGAGGGACAGTGGGCCTGGGGCTGTGGCCGCGGCCAGGGAGCCGCTCACCCGTAGAAGGGCAGCTCGTGGCACTTGAGGAGGTAGGCGCGGTAGTGGGGGCTGAGGGAGGCCTCATGCTCGCTCTCGCTGCCGGCTACCTCCTTCACCCTGCGGTAGGCGTTCAGCAGGCCCTGCTCGCCAGTTCCGGCCTTGGTCCCACGGCCCCGGAGGGCAGCAAAGAGCCCGTGGCCCCGCTTACAGAGGTGGGCAGGGAGGAAGGAGTCCAGCTTCTCCCTGTGAAGGAAGGAAAACAGGGCCCAGCATGAGGGCGGCTCCATGCCTGCGGGCTGGGGAGGCGCCGAGGTTCCCAGGGCGTGGGGAGGGCAGGGGGCACCCTGCACACGGACCCCCGGAGAGCCCACTGCCGAGAACCCTGCAGCATGAGAGGCCTGAAGGAGAAGTCAGGAGACCGGGATGAGAGCTGAAACCAGGCCCACCCCAGAAGCAGACTGTGGCCAGAGGAAGGTTTCAGTTTCTAAACTGGTGATTTCGCAACCAAGAAGTGGTCCTAGAGCGATCAACGTTCTGTTCTGCCAAATAGGGAGATAAAAACCCACCAACCTACAACTCATCAGCACAGGTTCACGAAGGAAAGGGCATTTTCAATCACACACACAGAGTCGGGAAGCATCCTGGCGTGACGGCACCGTTCTTCCCCCTCAGGCAGCCCCCTGACTCTGGCCAGGCACTGGCCCTTCCAGGTGGACTGCAGCCAGGGCCCAGCCTACGAGCAGTGAGCGCCCTCTCCAAGTCTACGTCTCCACGTTTAAATAAGGACACAGACCCCTACTCACATGGATGGGTGCTGGCAGGCGCCTGGCATGTGGTGGGTGCCAAACAAATATGGCTGAGGTTGTCACTGTCACCGAAGAGGGGAGGGGTCCCCGCAGGGGCTTCTGGAGGACCAACACCCCGGACCATGGGAAGGGATGGCTGGCCCTGCAGCAGGGCTGACGCAAGGAAGGACCCTGATGCCCAGAGAGGCCCAACTGCAGGGCAGCATGAGGAGGGGTATCCAGGGGGCTGCCCCCACTTCTCAGGGCTGCCGTAGGCATCTTCATCATCTGTCCCCCAACATCCCTGCTTCCAGCCACAGCGCCCACTCGTCATTGGAAATCCCGCCTTCCCACTGTCAGTCCACAGCATCTGTGCAGGCTCATGGCAGGTCCTAAGGGAGGATCTGGGCCTCAGCCAATCAGCACTCTGGCCACTCTGTCTCCTTTGGGTGGACGTGGGCCCAGTCACCAGATGAGTCTTAGAACTCTGGTCACGTGAGGGATGAGGTCTCTCCTTGCCAACGTGCAACTATTGTGGCCACCTGGCCACCACAAGACAAGAGCCTGTCTGACTGAGAGCTGGCCCAGAGGACACAGGGCTGGGCGAGGAGAGTGAGGACAGGATCTGTGGGTTGGGGGTACCCAACTGGAGCCCCTGCACCTCAATCACCCCAGACCCGTCCATTTCTTGACAAAGTCCCTCAAGTCCAAATAGTCTGAGCTGGATTCGCTGTCACTTGCAATAGGACCAGACATGCCCATGACGAGAGCCAGGATTTCTACGGCTGCCAGCCTCCAGCCAGCTCAGCTGGGATCACTCAGGCTCCACTGAGCCCAGGGTAGCCCCTGCTGGGCCCCGACACAGGGCCCTGTCTCTGTGCATCCTCCCCCCGCAACACAACTGCACCCTGAAGGGCTGGTGTGGGTTAGAGCCCTGGGTCTAGGACAGGCTGTGTTCAAAGTTCATCTTCAGGGCTTCACTGGTGGCGCAGTGGTTAAGAATCCGCCTGCCAATGCAAGGGACACGGGTTCGAGCCCTGGTCCGGGAAGATCCCACATGCCGCGGAGCAGCGGAGCCTGTGTGCCACAACTACTGACCCTGTGCTCTAGAGCCCATGAGCCACAACTACTGAGCCCATGCGCCACAACTACTGAAGCCCGCACGCCTTATAGCCAGCACTCCGCAATGAGAAGCCCGCACACCACAAGGAAGAGTAGCCCCCGCTTGCCTCAAGTAGAGAAAGCCTGTGCGCAGCAACGAAGACCCAATGTAGCCAAAAATAAATAAAATAAGTAAGTTTTTTTTAAAAATTAAAAAAAAAGACTACATAACTGTTACCAGTTTAAAAAAAAAAAAGTTCATCTTCTTTGGAAATATCTCTAAACCTTAAGATCACTGTCCATGGAGCTCAGAGACAGCCTGGTCTGCTTCCAGGGTAGCTCAATCGTCACGATCCCAGGCCCTGCCAATTCACACAGCAAAGAGCACGGCTTCTAGAGAGACGGGTAGGAAGCACAGAGCCGGCATACTGGAACGTCCGGGAAATGGGGCCTCGTCCCTGGAGCTCGAGACTAAGTGAGACTGTCACTGACAACTGGGACTCAGTATTTGGCCACACCCTGGCTGTGACCCCCCAAAAAGAACAAGCCCAACTCCCCCTGACCTCACACGGAGGCCGGGCTCCACCCTCACACACCTCTGGGGGTCCTCTCACGGACGTCACTTCCCCCGTCTCCCACTGCCCAGGCCCCTCAGCCCAGAGCAGACGAGGAAAAGGTTCAGAGAGGTGGAGTGACTCACCCAAGGTCACACAGCGTCAGGGCCTCCTGACTCCAGGACCTGGCAAGACCACTGGTAACCAGGATTCCTAGGTCACCCTCCCCACCTCGGGCCCCTGCCTCAGGTCACGCTGGCCCTCACCTCAGGGCACAGGCAGTGGGCTGGCCAGGCTGGTAGGGCCCAAGCTGCACACGGCACACCAGGGCGCCCAGGGCCTCGCAGTCCTCCACGTCGCATGGGTACCGAGCGGCCAGCACGTTGCCCTTGGCCTCCTCGTAGAGCAGCCGCAGGACCTCCTTGTCATGGATCTGCAGGCCGGTGTGGCAGGGAGGGGTGGCTCAGCTGGGAGGGGCACCAGTGTCCAGGGGTCAGGACAAGGGGAGGCTGGACACAGGGCGCCAGACCTGGGTGGTACCGCCTGGGAATCCCTGCCTCACCTGGAGCTCCCGCCGTTTGGGGAAGAACACGTTCCTCCGGAACTGCAGGGAAGGCTCATCTGGGGAGAGAGGAGGGGGTCACCGGCCGGCCGCCCCACGCAGCCAGCTCTGCCCTCTCCCCGACTGGCCCAGTCTCCATTCCCCAAGCCTCCTCCACCCCCACTCAGAAAACCCCCGGGCTGTCCAGCGATAGGGGGCGTGGCTTATCGCAAGCTGCTCACTGTGCCCCCAGCCCACCCCTCCGGGGCTCCTCTAAGGGACCCCTCCCTCCTCTGGGGGAGATGCCGGCCCTGCCTCTCAGCCAGGGCAGCTCCACCTGCCAGGGGAGGCCTGGCTGGGCCCGGGGTCCGTGCTCCAGACCCCGGTGGGCCTGAGACAGGGACGCACAGGCAGCAGCACTGACCCATGGCCACGTCATCGTCTGGAGCGTCGGTGAATCGCAGCAGCAGTTCCTGCCACTGGCGGCCCAGCTTGTAGGGCTGGTGCTTGGGCTTCAGCTGCACCTCTGCAGGACGAGAGGGGAAGCGGCCATGAAGCCCTGACCAGTGCGACTGCCACCCACTAACAACAACAATGCAACGATGACGCAGTCATGACCAATATTAACTGAAGTAGGCACGAAGTGTCCAGAACCATTTCAAGTGGTTAAAGGCAACTGCCCTGCAATAACCCTACCCTCATTTCATCCAATGAAAATGAGGCTCAGAGAAGAAAAATGAGGCTCAGAGAAGTTAAGGTGTGTCCAAAGTCACACAACAGGGACTTCCCTGGCAGTCCAGCGGTTAAGACTCCGCACTTCCACTGCAGGGGGCGCGGGCTCCATCCCTGGTCTGGGAATTAAGATCCCGCATGCAGTGTGGCTCAGCCAAAGAAACAAAAAGAAACCCAAACAAACAAAAAAAACAAAGCCACCCAGCAATGAGAGGGGGTCAGGTTCCAGGCAGAGTCAGCCTCTGACTGTTCCCTACTGCGCCCAGGATGGGCTGGAGCTGAGAGGCTGTGGCAGACGAAGGTGCTGGGGCCGGTGGTACAGATGGCTCCAGCACCGCCGTTAGGAAGCAGAGCCCAAAGCTGGTAACTGAGGCCCAAAGGGCCAAGGGGCTGTTCTCCCCTGCTCCTGGCCCTGCCTGGGCCTCTGCCCCGCCAGCCTCCACCCCAGCAACTCCCTCGGGGGCTCTGGGCTCCAGCTGATCTTCCATCCTGCAAGCTCCCTGCCTCAACGCCATGCCACCCAGCTGCCGCCAGAATCAGCGGCTCCACCAGGAAGCACTCCTGGCAACTTGCTCCTGGCAAGCCTTCCCGGCACACTTCAGACCGTGAGTCCCCTGAGGGCAGGGACACTTTCACTCCTGTTCCTCACCGGACCCCTAGCATCTAGCTCTCTGCCCAGTACGAGATTGTGGGCGGGCTGCTCTGCACATACTTGTGAGACGAATGAGGTGAGTGGCTAGCTGGGACCCCGGGACACTGTCCACGGTCCCCAGCCAGCCTCACCCCGAGCCCCAGCAGCTCAGAGGACTCCCGTTATCAGAAGAGGACTGCGCTGACCCTGCCGTCCCACGCTTCCAGATGGGGCCTTCCTGCCTGGGGGCTGTCACCCCAACGAGACTGACAGTCCCTGGAGCCCTGTTCCATGCACAGTGACAATGGCATGCAGAAGGTCAAACCCTCTCAAACATCCACCTTGAAGGGCGGCTCCAGCAGACAGCACCCCGTCCCTGGGGCATATGTCACCCACTCCGGGCGTGGTGCGGGACCAACAGCTCTGAGGGCCCGAGTCAAAGCTGAAGTGGCCTTTCAGCCTTCCTGAACCCAGCCTGGGAACAAAGTGGGCGCTGACTCTGTGCTGGGGCCTCTGGGATGGGGCGGTGCCCCAGGGTGACCCACGGGCCACACAGGCAGCCCATTCATGTTCCGGTGAAGGGGGAGCAGGAATGCGATGACGAGGGAGTGGGGGAGGAAGTGAGCTGCCCCACTGCAGGGACAGGGAGCCTGAGGTAGGGCAGGGGCCCCATGAAACCACCCCCAGCTTTGCAGAGACACGAGCCAAGGGGCCCACGGTCCTGACCAACAGCCAGAAGGGTGAAGGAGGGGCAGCTGAGCTGGGTGGGGAGCAGCGGAAAGAGACGGATCAGCAGGAAGAGGGTGGGCGAGAGCAGTAGCTGGGCAGGAAGCTCCCACTAGAGGGTGGGGGTGGGGAGACAGGCACTCCCTCTCCAACCATGTGGGCATACCCTCCCTCCAGGGCACAGGCACAAACTCCTACGGGCCCAGGGACCAGGCACACCCTTCTTGCCCCTGTTCCTCTACAAGGAAGGGGAATGAGTGCGGAAAACATGCCTGGTCCCGGCACCAGCTGGGGCATCCTCTCCCGGCCCCTCTCCTGACCAAGCCAGCAGGCTAGAAGCCCTATTCTGAGGCCCCAGGGAGCTCCCCATTCCCCCCCACCTCATGTCCCCCAGGCCTGCGGGCTGGAGGGCTCCCACTGCCCTCACTCCCACTCCACCCGCCCGCCTTGGGATCTCAGCCTGAAAGGGCAGGACAGGGTGATCACGGGCCAGAAACCAGGCAAGGCTGGAGGCCCCCTGCAGAGAAGCTGGGTTCCCACTCATCCTCCCCACCCTCAGGAAAAGTCCCATCCTCAGGGGTGGCTGCTTCCTGGGCCGGGTCCCACCTTCCTCCCTGCCTCCACGGAGCAGGATGCAGCTCAAGGAGGCTGGCTGGGGGCCACCCAGGCTTCCATTCTGATCTTGGTCCCACCACTCACTGGTCCCATGGCTCCAAACCTCAATTCTTCATCTGCGTGACCAGGCTGGGCCATGAGGATAAGGTGAAACTCTGCTTGCAAAATGCCAGCTCAGGCTGTGGCACAGACCACGTGCTCGGTGAACACGCGCCCCCTCCCTCCCTGTCCGCCGCCCCCACTCCTCCTGATGTGCAGGCTCCAGCAGCACTGAGGCTGAGGGGTAGGCTTGGCCCCTCCTCTGCCTCCAGCACAAAGAAAAGAGAGGCGGGGGCAGAGGAGCCAGGCCACCTCTCAGGGCTCTGGGTCCTGAAAGCCACAGCCAGCTCCAGGACACAAACACGTCCCACCTTCCCCCGATGTATAGCGGCCAGAGGTTCCAGAAGCTGCCCCTTCCTTCCCCACTGGTCAGCGCCCTTCCAGCCCTTCCCCCTGGGCTTCTCACTGCCAAGTCTTACCCAGCAGAGGGGAGACAAGCCAGAGCGCAAAGGCATCCAGGGCAACATCCGGGAGCTGCAGGACCTCATGGACGGCCTGATGCAGCTCATGGGCAGTGAGCGAGGGCAGGTTCTCCACGGCCAGGGGCACCATTGTGTCATCCGCCAGGTACACCAGCACGTCGGCTGCTGCGATGGAGGCCAGGCAGGGTCAGCTGGGCCCACTGCCCAGGCATGCCAACCAGGCACCCTCCACTCCCCGCTCTGGGGCTGCAGCCCCCACCCTGCAACCCTTGGGGTGACCAAGGCTACATTGCAGAGGCAGAGCCCCGGCATCCCCTAAGGACCCCGTGAAGAGTGCTGTCTGTTAGGACTTACTGAAGACCCTCAAACCACCCAGAAACCCAGCAATTCCAGCCCAGGGACCAGCCTAGACCCACCCTAACCCCCAGAAGTTCAAAATTAGGGCTGCTGCACCCACACACACTCCCCTGGCAGCCCCAAGGACTCTGGTGTGCTTCTCCCCCGAAGGAGAACATTCTACAGGTGGGACTGAGGCAGAGATAGATGGAACCCATCCTGAGGTTACCGTAGTTGGTAAATCAAGCGGGGAGGGAGAGAGCTAGCATCCTCCAGCAAATCGCTGTCTCCCTCTGGCCCAAGCTAACATGGGGACAGAGGATTCTCAAGGCCACCCCAGGGTAAAGCCAGTTCCAGCGCTCAGCTTCCTTGGGACTCTTTAAGACTCAGGACTCAACACGACGGCCTTTCAGTGTTAAACAGAAGTACAATCCAAAAAGTTGAGTGTTCCCTTGTGACAGCCTGTGGGATGCCTATTTGGAGCCTGGAGCCAAAAGGAGACCCTTGAAAGAGCAGCCAGATTCAATTCTCCATCACTGGAACCACAGGTACCATGAAGAAGCACTCAGCTTCGAGGCCAATATACTCAGGGTTCCAATCCTGCCTGGCCTCTGGCTAGTTGACCGATTTCAGAAAGTCAGTGTGTCAAATGCCTCAGGTGCAAAGTATAGCTAATACCTGACTGACTTGTCACTTTTCCACACCTCAACAGACCTTATTTGTTAATTAATAAATAAGATTCTCTTCACTGAAAGAGATGACAAGCCAGGACCACTTCCTCAGGGCTGGAGCCCTAGGAGGGTACAGCGGGGAGAAGACTGGGGACAGGGACCCACCTCGGGCTCCCACGGAGGACACGCTGCTTCGATGGGACCGATCAGCGGGGCCGGGTTGCCCCCCATTGCCTTCTGTTCCGTCCATCTGCAGAGGGAAAGAGAAAAAGCAGCTAGTGGAGAGTCCGGAGCCCTTCAAGCTCTCACTGAGTAAGGAAGGGGTCCCGAACTGATCTACGAAGGTGAACAACCAGGGCTGGAGGCACTGGCGTGCTGACTAGCGCGGTCAGGGGTGGGAGTCCTCAGCCAACTGGAGGTCGGGGCAGGTGGAAGGGGTCGGGGCCGTGGTGGTCAGAAGACGGGTCAAGTTCGGTTCGCCGGGGTGCCCAGGCACGGCACGGCGCACCCCCGTCCGGGGCGGGGGCCCGTGCAGGGCGTCGCCGCTCTCTCACCTTGCAGGGACGCAGCGCCCGCCGCCTCAGTCCAGGTTCCTGCCCTGACCCCGGCCGCCAGCTGCTGCCCCGGCCTCACCGCCGGCCGGCACTCTGAATCCCACTTCGGCTCCAGCTCCCGGGGCTGCTACGCGGAAGCAGAGGCGGAGGAAGCGCCGCACACGGCCCCGCCTCTCCGGCCCGCAGGAGCCAATCGGAGCTCGGGGCCGCCGCGCACGCGCCCTGCCTGCCGCCCACGCGCTCACGCCCCTCGCCCGCTCGCGCCTATTCCGGCGTCACGCCTCCAGCTTCTTGTGCCTGCGTTGCGAAAGTTCCTCGCCACCTACTCGAGTGACTGGAGGGCCAGTGGCCCACACAAACAAGGGTCCCGTCTCTTGGCCGCTAACAGGGTGTGGCGAAGGTTCAAGGAAATCGGGAATGGGGGCGCGAGCTCTGGCGCTCAAACGCGTGTGACTTTGGGCCGGTCCCCTCACCTGTAAAAGGGAGATGTTTCGTGGCTGCGTATCATGGAGCCACACTGTGCTGGGCGTTGGGTAAAGGTGACGCAAGCCGCCGCCTGTACTGCAGCGCCTCGAGGCCGTGAGGGGTGGTAGGCTCTCCGCGGTGGTCAGGGGACAGGGTCCCTGTCCCCGCTCATCCTGGACAAGCCCCTTCACCTCCGGGCCTCAGTTCCCTCTGTAAAATGAAGAGGTTGTACTCGATGACCTCCAGAGATCCTCAAATTACATGTCAGAGATCCAGGCTGGGCACACCTGTTATTCCAGGGAGCAGTCACATGAGCCTTCACTATCTTGGACACACAGCCTGGGACACCTTGCGTCGTTCGCAGGCTGGGAGAGGCATTGGGGCCCCGAAGAAGCAGGTGTGAAACCACTTATCCCCAGGCTCATGTCACTAACATGTATGTCCTGGCAAGGCCAGCATGTGTGTGCCTGAGGTGTAGAGGTGCCTCAGAGAGAAAAACAAGTCCATACGGCGCTTTCCTAAGCCAGAGTAGCCAGAGGTTGTTCTAAGTGACAACAATGGGCTAGGGGATGGGGGGTGGTGGGAGGTAGAGGGCTCCCCCTGCCCTGATTCCAGCGCATTGGAAGGCAGCTCCAGCTCCTAACCCAGTCCAACTTTCCTCAGTATTTGAAACAGCTCTTTACCTGACCTGCGGGACCCACACTGCCCCCACAGTTGGTCTATTACATCATGTCTTCCATCCCAGCATGACCTGAGGACTCAAGGAAGTTCAGATGTGAGCAGTGGGAATCGGCATCTCCCTCCAGGTTCTCAGCTCTGGGACAGGCCGCAGTGGCTTGGTGGCCTCCCTAAACCAGCTGGACTGAAGTGTGAACACAGTTCGGTGTGTGGAGTGCTTACTGGGTGTGTGGCCTGGGCTGGGGCAGGGGATGGAGACCTGGGTGAGATGTGGCCCCTGCCCTCAGGGGTTTCATTGGGGAGTGGAGGGAGAGAGGAGAGGGAAAGAAGCCCAGGAGAGATGCATGTTTATTTATTTAATTAAATATTTATTTTTTTGGCTGCACCGTGAGGCATGCGGGATCTAGTTCCTTGACCAGGGATGGCACAAGGGCCCCCTGCATTGGGAGTGCGGAGTCTTAACCACTGGACCACCAGGGAAGTCCCGAGAGATGCATGTTTAAAGCTACATAAGATGACAGAATTGCTTTAAGAGCTATAAAATGTCACAAGCAGGAAGAGCAGCGTCCTCAATTCCTGAGCACCTACTGTATGCTGGGCCCTTTCCCGTGTGTTTCCTCATGTCATCCTCATGGACCTTCAGAGTGGAGATGAGAACAATAGTAGCTCCCATTTGCGGAGCATATATGATGTGCTGAACCCTTTTCTAAGTGCTTTAATCTTTGTAACACACTAAGAGGTGAGTATCATATTTCCATTTTATGAGAAAACGGGATCAGAAAGGTTCAGTAACAAAGCTGACGTCTGGCAGTACGTGTGGTGGTGGTGAGGAGACTGGAACCCAGATCCAGCGAGGAGCGGCGCTGGAAGAGATTCCTGAAGGCATTCCAGGTAGCGGGAGGTGTGGGAGCATGGTTAGGACACCAGGGAAGCCCTGGGCCATCAGAGCACAGCAGGTGGGAAGGTGGGGGTGCACCTGGTGCGGGGGGGTGGCTGGAGGGGCAGGCATGAACAGCAGGGGTAGGGCTGTGGTGTGTTTAGCAGACAGTGAGGCCATTTTGGAGGTCGTGAGCTACAGAATGTCAAGATCGGAGCTTTGCTCCGGCAGACAGAGGGTCAAGCTGGTGGATCTTGCTGGAGGATTGGAGAAGAGCTAGTCAGGGGTGGGGCTGCCCTTCTGCCAGCCTCTGGGGAGTGGCAATGGGTCTCCCTTGAACTGGGGAGGTGTGGTGGGATTAGAGAAGAGAGTGGGACCCATTCTGAAGTGACAGGGCAGCCTGAAGACCTTTAGAGCCAAGAGGCCTTAGACTCAGCAATCTGCTGGGCTGGTCCTTTACTTTTGCAAACAGTGAAGGCCCACAGAGGGATTGCCCAGCATCACTCAGGAGAGAACGAGCTGCAGAGCTAGGATAACAGCCCAGCCCTCCACGAGAGACCAGTACTCGGGAAGGTCTTTGGGGGCAGCCCTAAGGGCCCTGGGCAGCTCTAGGGGGAGGGGGTCAGAGATGGAACCCTGCTTCCTAGAACTTGTCTACCCGTGAGAATGTGGTGGGGGTGGATGTGTTCTGCTTTGGCAGCAGCGGGAGAGGAGAAGCATCAGCAGGGCTGGTCCTTGGGCATTTGATGGGAAACTAAGAGCTGTAAGAGACCTGGAGGGGCAGGTTGCGGGTATTTGGAGGACTTTACATTCTTTGGGGCCCACTGGAGATGGGGACAGAGAATTGGAGACCCAGGGCTGGCTGCAGGGCAGCTCACTAATGCTGTTCCCTCACTTGTCCACACATTCATTTCTCCTTCATTGCCTACACTGTGCCACACATAGTTCTAAGCCTTTAAGGTAACATTAGTGGACAAAACAGCCAGAGATCCCTGCTCAGACAGACAACAAGTTAATTGCATAGTGTGTCAGAAGGTGATGAGTGAAAGAAAAGGTTGGGCCAGGGAAGGGGCACCTGGAATGCTGGGCAGGTGGGGCAGATGGCAGTATTCAGCGAGCCAGTTAGGGCGGGCTCACTGCGCAGGCGATGTCTGAGCCCAGGCAAGAGGAGGCCGACTGGAGGAGGGAGCAGCCAGGGTGAAGGCCTGGGGGCGGGAGCCTGTTGGAAGAAGAGAAGGAAGCCAGGGTGGCACCTCGAGGGCACCTGGAGCCTAGGAAGGGTTTGGCTTTTTGTTTTTTTAGGTTTTTTTTGATGGCGACGTGTGGGTTGCGGGATCTTAGTTCCTCGAGCGGGGATGGAACCCGTGCCCCCTGCAGTGGAAGCGTGGAGTCTTAACCACTGGACCTCCAGGGAAGTCCCTGGAAGGCTTTGGTTTTGAGTCTGAGCAGGATGGGGCCATTGCAGGGTGTGGAGCAGGGCAGAGACATGGTCTACTTCAGTTTCAACTGTGTCATCTGACTGCTGTGGAGGACAGACTGGAAGGGGAAGTGGGTGGGTGGGAGGGACAGGGTGGGGGCAGGGAGACTGTGGACAGGAATCCAAGTGGAGGTGATGATGGCTGTGGGCCAGGGCAGTAGCAGTGGAGGAGGTGAGGAGGGGTTGGATTCGGGATCCGTTTGGAAGGTAATATGAACGCAGTTTCCTCACGGAATGGTGGTGAGGTTGAGAGAAAGGGAGGGGTCAAGGCAACTCCAGGGGTTGGTGACACGTTTGGGGACTTCACAGCTTTCTCTGGGCAGTGGTGCCTGAGCCCTGGATCTCCATGCCCTTGAGAGAAGACCCCCTCCTCCTCAACCCCACCCCAGGCCCCAACTTCCCAGCATTCCTGAGAATAGAAATCTGACGGAATATTTTATGGCTGTTGATGTGAAGAACGTGGTACATCTGTACGCCGCCATTCTCTCTGCATTTGCAGCCAAACCTGCAGTCAGCACCTTGCCTGCATCCACGGGTCTGCCCCCTTGTCCTGCCCTGTGTTCCGGTAGCACGTGTGCATCCCACCCTGCCACCACATCCCCACCACTGCTGTCTCCCGGGCCTTACGTCATAGGAATCGATGTGAGGTTGCCAGAGAATGTCAGAAACGTGGCCTGGATGATGTGGTCCTGAACGTGGACACTAACAAAGGAAACGCTCATACCTGAGTTATGGCTTATACGGCTCATACCTGAGTTATGGCTCATACCTGAGTTATGGCTCATACCTGAGTTATGGCTTATACCTGAGTTAACTTGAACGTGATGCTAACTGGAACAGCCTGTTTGTGGCCTACCAAGGATACACTGTACGTCTGCTTTAATCATTAGAGAAAAGGGCGCATTGACCAGAAGCAAAGAATGTCCACATTAAAAATAAAGATTAGGGACTTCCCTGGTGGTCCAGTGGCTAAGACTCCACACTCCCCATGCAGGGGGCCCGGGTTCGATCCCTGGTCAGGGAACTAAATCTCGCATGCCGCAGTTAAGAGTTCACATGCCGCAACTAAAAATCCTGCAGGCTGCAACTAAGACCTAGCACAGCCAAATAAATAAATAGAAGATTAAGTGCCTCTCTTCCTGGGACGCCAATGCTGGTGCTCCTTCGATGATAAGTCTCACTTCCCAGGCGCCAAGGCCATACTGACGCTCTATGTACGTGCTGATCTGTTTTTTTGAAACCATGAAAGAATGTCTCCCTGACTTGTTTGACGTTCTTTGTTCTGACAAGGCATAAAACTGTGCCGAAAACCATGCTTCTCCGGAGCAGTCCCTCAGGGTTACCTGAGAGGCTGTCTTCTGGGCTCTAGTCCTCAGTTTGGCTCAAATAAAACTCTTTTCAATTCCTATTATACATTGTGTATCGATTATTTTCCTCGACAACACCAACACCTGGAAACCCCCTTTAATGACCTCCCAAGCCTCCCAAATGACATGGGAGCAGAGAACCTCAAAGTGTGTGCCTGGTCACGGATCACCAGGCTGCCCGGGGCTGCTGAGACTGGAACCTGGTTTAGAAGGTGCCAAAGCCTGTGCTGCTTCCACTCCATGTACACTGCCCCCCTTCTGGGGCAGAGAAAGATGACAGAGTAGGAAAAATAAAAGTACCAGACACTTAACGGAAGACACAACAGGTGAGCAATCATCTGATTTATAAAAAGAGGCAATGAATTTTTTCTTAATTGAAGTATAGTTGATTTACAATGTTGTGTTAGTTTCTGGTGTACAGCAAAGTGGCAACAAATGTTTAAATGATACAAAATAGCATTTTCAAAACAAAGAGTAACTGTATTTAACCATACTCAGCTCGTAACAGAGCAAGAGGGTGAGTGGAATAATCATTCATGCTGGGACTTCCCTGGTGGCCCAGTGGTTAAGAATCCACCTGCCAATGCAGGGAACACGGGTTCGAGCGCACTGGTCCAGGAAGATCCCACATGCCGCAGAGCAACTGAGCCCGTGTGCCACAACAACTGAGCCTGTGCTCTAGAGCCCCCAAGCCACAACTACTGAGCCCACGCGCCTAGAGTCCATGCTCTGCAACAAGAGAAGACACCGCAATGAGAAGCCCGTGCACCGCGACGAAGAGTAGCCTCCGCTCGCCACAACCAGAGAAAGCCCGTGCACAGCAACGAAGATCCTATGCAGCCAAAAATAAATAAATTTATTTTTAAAAAAAATCATTCATGCTATAGCACTTATTTAATGAACTGGCGACAGAGGAAGTTGGTCTAAGGAAGCAGAGAGGAAGGGAGGGATTCAGGTCCCTGTCCTGTCAGTTTGGGTTGTTGTCTGAAGAGAAGTGGGAAGTCATAGCCTGGTCACCCCCAGGCAGACAGACACACCACCCTTTGTACACCGAGTCTCCAGCCTTACCCCGGAAAGAGGCATGGGGAGGGGAAGGCGAGGGAGGCTGTTTCTGACACACGCGGAGTCAGTCGTAAACAACCCCTGGAGAAGGCGGCTTTGGGCCCCGGTGAGTCACTCCTCTCTGCTGGGCCTGCCTCCCCGTGGCCAGGCCCCACTGCCGCGGGCCTTGCTTGGGCCGGCCGGGCTGGCTCCTTAAACCCTGGCTGACTGAGGCAGCCCTGGAGGGGTCCCACCAGGGCCTGAGCCCAGCTGCCAGGCCTAGTCACACTGCGAGGCCATTGCTGGCTGGCAAGGGGGGTCAGGCCACCATGGGCCATCCTCCCTGCCCTGTGAGATTTCACGCTCTGCACAGCTCCAGGCCACCAGGCCGCCTGCGTTGGCTCCCTTCCTGTCCTGGTCTTGGCACTGGGCCCTCACCCAGGGTTAAACATTAGTAGCAGATTATCAGTCCAGGGTCAGGGGGAGGGTGGAATTACACTTTCACCAGCATCCCCTCTGCTGGAGCTACCAGTGCCCGCCCCTGCCAGACAGTGCCCGTGGAGGAGTTTGTGACCGGCTGGATCTCTGGTGAGACACTTTTCTTCCTTCCGTCATAGTAACCCCAATTACGGGTCATTTCCTGGGGAAGGTGGGTGACGTAGGAGGAGCTGAAGCCAAAGTCCTGGCGGCCTTGGAGCACCCAGAGCCAGCCGTCCTGGAGCCTCCTGGGAGTTGCTGGAGAGGAGAGGAGAGGCGGGTGCTTCTGCCCAGTCCCCAGGCTGCCCCCCAACAACCTGGATACCTGCCAAGTGCCCAGGTGCCATGCTGAGTGCTCTCCCAGACTCACCTGCACCGCCGGAGCCACTCTCCGGGGCTCAGAAAGGAAGTTCACCTTTGACCTCACCTGCTGTCCTGCATTCCCCTTTGGGCCTCTGCCCTACCTGGCAACGTGCCCTGAGGCCAGCTGTGCTGTGGACCCAGTCCAGCGTCCAGGTGACACTTCTCTCTGAAGAAAGAGACATCCGAACCTGCCTCCCGGGGCTGTGACCTCACCGAAAGTTCGGGGACCAGCATCCGCTATGTAGGGCAGGACCAGGAGGTGGGGAGACACTGGGGGCTGGGACCTCCTCCCCTGGTGCCAGTAAGACTCCTCTAAGGGGGCCTCCCTGGTGGCTCAGTGGTTGAGAATCCGCCTGTCAATGCAGGGGACACAGGTTCAAGCCCTGGTCTGGGAATATCCCACATGCCGCGGAGCAACTAAGCCTGTGTGCCGCAACTACTGAGACTGAGCTCTAGAGCCCGCGAGCCACAACTACTGAGCCTGTGCACCACAACTACTGAGGCCCACACGCGTAGAGCCCGTGCTCTGCAACAAGAGAAGCCACCACAGTGAGAAGCCTGCGCACCGCAAGGAAGAGTAGTACCCGCTCGCCGCAACTGGAAAAGCCCACGCACAGCAACAAAGACCCAACACAGCCAAAAAAAAAAATTAATTAATTAAAAAAAAAAAAAAGACTTCTCTAAGGGCCCCCAGCTCTGCACTGCCGGCTACAGGGCAGAGCGCTGGGAGGGCCGGTCCTGCATCAAGGCCCTGCCCTGGACAGCAGAAGGAGGGAACAGAGCTGGCAGCGAGGCAGGAGCCCCGGAGCCCCCCAGTTAGATAAGTCAGCAAGATGCTCGGGTGTCAGGTCTGGGCGAGGACACTGGGCATCTGGGGTTGGCTCCTCCCTTCTGCCTGTGCGCCCTCCAGGCAGGGCCAGGGTTGTCTCCGCTGTCCCCTGTCCCCACACCTTCCCAGCCCAGTGCCTGGAGTGGAGGAGGGTGCAAGGGGCAGCTGGCGTTTCTCTGGACTCTGGCAGGCAAGCCCTGCCCCGCTTTCTCCTGCCTGAATCCCGCTCCCCTATGGATACAAACTTGCTTCCTCGGCCTGGCCCGAGGGTCCTCACTCATAGCACCTTCTTGTCACCACAGGAGCTCTGGGCTTGGTCCTGGGACACCCCTTTGACACTGTAAAGGTGGGTCTAGGGGGCACCCGAGGAATGAAAGACGTCGCCTGAACCAGACATCAGGGAGAAAGCAGGGCCTGGCTGACGGAGGCTCTCTCCCGCTTCTCCTGCCCTGCGGGCAGCCCACTCAGAGGGGCCGAGGGATGAGCTGGGCAGGATGCCCAGCCTGCCCACCTGCTCTGTCCTCCCTGTCCAGGTGCGGCTGCAGACCCAGACCACATATCGGGGCATCATTGATTGTATGGTCAAGACTTACCGCCACGAGTCGGTGGGTGACTGGCTTTTTGCGGGGCTTAGGGGCGGGAGACCTCTGGGCAGTCGGTGCTAGCTTCCTTCTCCCCTCCCCGCCCACAGAGCTCTGCCGTGGAAGAGAGAAAGAAGACCCAAATCTGGGGCCACTGGGGGGCTGAGCAGTAGCTAAATGCCCCCAAAATGGAGCTGAGGCCACCCCCAGCCTTAGGCTGCTTCCTCCTCCCTGTGGCCAGGCCCAGGAGCAGTTTCCAGCCAGAGGAGGCCCTGCCAGGCCCAGAAAGGGCAAGGGTGAGGCTCGCACAGCACCCGCCCAGCTAGCATCCGGTGTCTCTCTGCAGCCCCTGGGCTTCGTCAAGGGAATGAGCTTCCCCATCGCCAGCATAGCTGTGGTCAACTCCGTCCTGTTCGGGGTCTACAGCAGCGCCCTGCTGGTACTGACAGCCACCTCCCACCAGGAGCAGCGGGCCCAGCCGCCCAGCTATACGCACGTCTTCATAGGCAGCTGCACAGGGGGGTTCCTGCAGGTGAGGGGGCAGCATGGGGGCACGTGCACACACTGGGGCAAGCGCACGTGCTCGTGGTCACATACACAGGCACAGGCACAGTGATGGCCAGTTCCCTCCTTTCCCTCCCAGCCCCCTCTGGCCACCCACGGCTGCAGACCCCAGGCCTTCTCGAGGGGAACACGAGTTGCTGTGGGAGAATGGCTTGCTCCTGGCTGCTCCCTGTGACCCTGATGGCTGAGCTGTGGCCTTCCAGGCTGCAGGTCTGGAGGGGAGGGTCATGGAGAACAGAGGGGGCAAAAAAGGTAGAGAGAGCTGTTGGGGGTGGGGAGACAGTGCCAAGAGGACGTGATGGAGAAGCAGTTGATGTCACCCTCTGAGGCTGGCAGGGCTTGCCCACCTCTGGAGGGGTCTGCTTCCATCTGTGAGCCTCACCCGGGGCCTGTCCACAAATCTCGCTGGGAGAGGCTCAGGGTGTTATAATCATTAAGTGACTCTAATCATTTGGTTCTGGGCTTTGTTCTCAGTGCTTAAGGACTGGGCTTTCGAGGGTTGGGGTGGAGGGAAGAGGGGCCTCCAGGCACCAGGGGGATCCCCAGCTAAGTGAGGGCCTGAGCTCAGAGGCAGAGGGCGTGCACCTGGCTCCGTCCCACAATCCAGCCAGTGCCCTAGGTCACCCTCTGCTCGACACCTGCCCTGATGCTCCTGTACACATCCCAAGGCAGAGAGCAAGGACAGAGTTAGGGCTCACCAAATGAATTAATCATTCATGAGACCCAAAAGGCCCTGGCTTTGCTTTTGCCCCTTGTGTGGGGCTCATGCCTGCATATTTCCCAAGCCCTGAGACCTGCACCCCACAAAAACAACGACGAGAAGGAGCCCCCAGGCTCAGGGGCCTGAGTCAGGCTCAGCCGGGCCCAGCTCCTCCGTCCTCCTCCCCTCTGGCTCCTCGAAAGCAGAACAGATGGCAGAACTGGGGCCTGTCGGGTCACTGATGGGGATGGGGTCCAGGGACCAGCTGGAGCCCCGTTTGCTGCCAAGCGCACGGCTCTGGTTAACAGGGTCTTGGAACGGAAAATGTATTTTCACGTGGAGATGACGAGGAAGACTCTGTAGCACGGGGCAGGGAATGACAACCTCTCTTGTGTACAAAAGTTGCTTCTGACTCAGCTAAGGCTGACATCATTGTACACAGCAGCAATGTCTGATGTCCCCACTGCCCCTGTGGGCACAGGATGGGAAAGGGAGGGGCCGTAGCCCGCCCAGCCATTTTCTCACCCCCAGGAGCTCACCGCTCTGGAGCAGCCCTCAGCTCAGCACTGCCCGCAGGCTCTGCTGGCAGGGTGGCATCAGGAAGCCATCTCACAGGGGGGGACCCCAGCCCACTGCCCTTCCTGCAGGGGAGGAAATAAGCAAACTGTCACCCTCTAAAGATCACCGGAGCCAACCGCCAGCCTCCACCGCCATCAGCCATCTCCAGGGCTGAGGAACTGAGCTTGTGTACCTTCCATGGAAGGAAAAAAACAAAAACCACATAAGTCCATAAATGATATGCTAACCTCAGCTTGGACCTCAATTCTCACCTGAACTTTCACAGCTGACCTTGACCTAGTTGCGTCCCTGACCCACACCTCGGCCCCTCCCCACAACCTCCCTCCACGTCCCCAGTACCAACATTACCCCAAATCTGTGTCCTGTCTGCCCCAGCCAGGTGATAAAGTTCAAGGACCCGCAGATCCCACCCTGTCACCCACCTTCTGCTGGGACACTAGTGCTTGGGGGTTTGCGAGAGGTGCTTCTCCACCCAGGGGCCTCTGAGAGGTGTCCTGCAGGAGGTGGGGAAGGGGGAATCTATGAAGTTGAGGTGCCCTCCTTACCCCTGGGGAGGGGTCATTCCCCTGCTGTTTCTTGGGCACAGACTGAAAGACTGAATCCTTTTTTTTTTTTGAACCTGAGCCACTGCAATGAAAGCGCCCAGTCCTACCTGGACTGCCAGGGAACTCCCTTTCTTAAGCATCGCATGCATGCCAGCAAGTTCGGCCGAGGGGAGGGGCAGTGTCCCTTGCTGTCAGGGGCCTGATGCTAAGGGAGGGGGCTCTGGTCCATCCCCCACTACGCGTGGGAGAGGCTGAGAGCGGGGGAGATTCTGAAGGAAGATGCTGCCCTGTCTGCCCACTGCCTCCCCCCCCCCATTAAGATCAGAGGGAGGGACTGTTCCCGTCCAAAGCTCCACCCAGGCCCTTCATGCTTCTTTCCCTACAGGCCTACTGCTTGGCCCCTTTTGACCTCATCAAAGTCTGGCTACAAAACCAGACAGAGCCCAAGGGGAAGTCAGGGAGCCCCCCACCCCAGTACCAGGGGCCCGTGCACTGCGCGGCCTCCATCTTCTAGGCCGAGGGGCCCCGGGGGCTGATACAGGGAGCCTGGGCCCTGACGCTGCGGGACAACCCCACCCTGGGAATCTATTTCGTCACCTACGAATGGCTGTGTTGCCAATTCACGCCGGATGGCCAGAACCCCAGTAAGCAAAGTGGCGTGAGAGGGTGGAGGACAGAGAGGAGTGGGGGAGGGGAGCTGGACTGAGCCCTGGAGGATGGGGAGGGAGCCTGCGGATGCGGGAGGATGCTTCGTTCCTCATTCTGACCCCCCTCACCCCCAGTTCCTCTACCCCAGGCTCGGGCACAGTGCTGGTGGCAGGGGGCTTTGCCGGCGTCACCTCCTGGGTCACAGCCACCCCCTTAGCCGTGATCAAGTCCCGGATGCAGATGGCGGGGCTGAGGCAGAGGGTGCACCAGGGGCTGCTGGACTGCATGGTGAGCAGTGCCCGGCGGGAAGGGCTGGGGGTCTTCTTCCAGGGGCTCAGCATCAACAGTGCCCGTGCCTTTCCCGTCAACGCCGTCACCTTCCTCAGCTACGAGTACCTCCTCCACTCCTGGGGATGAGCCTGGCTGGGTGACGAGCTCCCCAGTGAGACCACCGCCCACCTGCCCAGACTGGAGGCCAAGTTGAAAGCACCAGCTTGTGATTCTGATGCGAGAGGCTGAGCCCCTCTTTATCAAGGCACCTCCAGGGCTTCCCTGGTGGCTCAGTGGTTGAGAGTCCGCCTGCCGATGCAGGGGACACAGGTTCGTGCCCCGGTCTGGGAAGATCCCACATGCCGCGGAGCGGCTGGGCCCATGAGCCATGGCCACTGAGCCTGCGCGTCCGGAGCCTGTGCTCCACAGCAGGAGAGGCCACAACAGTGAGAGGCCCGCATACCGCAAAAAAACAAAAACAAAAACAAGGCACCTCCAGCACGCAGAGGGGGCCGGGGAGACGCCTCGGGGAGCTGGAGGCCTGGGGACCTGGACTCCACCCGGATTCCAAGGCTGGCGTGGGCCTCCTAGCAGCAAGTACCTTGATTCCTTTGCTTTCTGAGTCTGGGAAGTAAACTCGGCCAGTGGCGCTGGTGACATTCCAGTCCGCACACTGGCAGAGCCTCTGCGTAGCTGCCTGGTGCTGACCGCCTAGCTCCCTGGATTCCAGTGACACATCCTCACCTGCCTCCCCCTTCACTTCCTTTCAAACCTCTCCCCGCATGACTTGAGAGTAGCCCGGTCTCCTCTAGTCCAGAATCCTTCAGTGGCTCTGTCACCCTCAGGGAAAAGCCCAAACTCCCCCTCCTCCTGGCCTCTCCTTCCCCCCAGCTTGCTTCTCCCTCTGTTCTCAGGCAGCCCAGTCCTGCTTGAGGTCCCTGAACAAGCTGTGCCCTCGCCTCCCACCTAGAAGGTCCGTTCCCTCTGGGCCAGCAGTGGACAGTGTCTGCAGGGTGACTCCCGCATCCCTGGGGCTGAGCGGCTCCAACCCAGGCTGAGCACTGTCTCCTGGAGCCCTTCCTCTGCTCACCCCCTCCTGCCCGGAACTGACTCTGGGGTCTGCAGACCTCTCTGCTCGCCCCCATGCCTTGATCATAGCCCTCGCCTGTGCTTTATTGTGGTTGTGGGTTTACTTCTCAGCTTCCCAGTTAGACTGGGTGCTCTCTGAGGTCAGGGGTCATCTTCTGATCGTTTCCCGGCACGGAGCCCAATGCTCGAAGCAGCCCAGTAAGTGCTTATTAAATGAAGTGCACTCCGGCCTCTGGCTCCGAATCCAATCACCACACCCCGGTCTCCATCACCTGTCCAGGCCCCTCTCGGGGCCTCCAGTGCCGTAGTGTCTGCCTTGCCCATCAATGGCACTTGTTTTCTTTACCCGTCTTAACTGCTAAACGGGAATTAAAAACTGGCTGAAATTGTTCACTTAATTGGCAATAAAGTGAGCAGAGTTTGTACTCACTCATATCCTGATGTGGTCGAGGTCAAACTGGGCCCCCCTCAGGGTGACCTGAAGGCCTGGCACTCCTGCCATTTACTGGGACTCCAAGCATCACGGTGTTATCATCACAGTTTACACAGGAGGCAGCCTCGGCTCAGGGACAGTATGTAACCACCCCAGGTCGCACGGCTGGTATGTCACACAGCTCACTTGGAGGCATCTGAGCCTCCACCTCCAGATCCTCGTTGCTCTGCTACCCTGCTCTACCTGGGGCTTGTGACAGTCCCCCACAAGTCACCTAAGTTCAATTTCACGCGGGCTCGACGTACAGCATCAGCCTCCCCACGTACTCCTCGGAGCTCTTGTTTACTGGATCGTGTGTCACAGACGGTGGCGTTCTTCCCTGCTTCCATCGTCATAGCGTGGCCGCAGGGCATGTGGCTGCAGAGCGAGGCTACGTTCCCCTCAGTGGGAACTTGTGCTTGGGTTCTTGCTAGAGAAATGAGAGCAAAAGTGACGCTTGCAAATTGCCCATCGCTGGCTTAAAAGGAGACTCCTGGCTGTTGGCTGGAAATGGTGACCCCTGGGGGCCACTGCTGAGGATACAGGAGGCACCTGGAACCCAGGGACTCTGGGAGCACAGCTGACTGTCCACCCTGGGCTGTTGCCTTCTGACGTCTCTGTAGCCTTCACCCAAACTAACACAGTAGGTAACGGTCTGCCCATTTCAAGGTCAGGGGTGATCCCAGAGTGGTCCATGGAGCAGTAGCATGAGGACTTCCTAGAGGGGGTTAGTAATGCAGAATCCCAGGCCCCACCCTGGATTGACAGAATCAGAATCTCTGAGGTTGGGGCCTGGGGATCTGCATTGTACAAAACTGTCCCTGTGACTTTTACACACTTTAAAGTTTAAGAAATGGTGTTCTGCACTCTATGACATAAATCACAGCAAGATCCTTTTTGACCCACCTCCTAGAGAAATTGAAATAAAAACAAAAAATAAACAAATGGGACCTAATGAAACTTAAAAGCTTTTGCACAGCAAAGGAAACCATAAACAAGACGAAAACACAGCCCTCAGAATGGGAGAAAATATTTGCAAATGAAGCAACTGACAAAGGATTAATCTCCAAAATTTACAAGCAGCTCATGCAGCTCAATATCAAAAAAACAAACAACCCAACCCAAAAACGGGCAGAAGACCTAAGTAGACATTTCTCCAAAGAAGATATACAGTTTGCCAAAAAACACATGAAAGAATGCTCAACATCACCAATCATTAGAGAGATTAAAATTAAAACTACAATGAGGTATCTCCTCACACCACTCAAAATGGCCATCATCAAAAAATCTACAAACAGGACTTCCCTGGTGGCGCAGTGGTTAAGAATCTGCCTGCCAATGCAGGGGACACGGGTTCGGGCCCTGGTCTGGGAAGATCCCACACACTGTGGAGCAACTAAGCCCATGTGCCACAACTACTGAGCCTGCACTCTAGAGCCCGCGAGCCACAACTACTGAGCCCGTGTGCCACAACTACTGAAACCCACACGCCTAGAGCCCACACTCCGCAACAAGAGAAGCCACCGCAATGAGAAGCCCAGGCACCGCAACAAAGAGTAGCCCCTGCTCACTGCAACTAGAGAAAGCCTACGCGCAGCAACAAAAAAGACCCAACGTAGCCAAAAAAAAAAAAAAAAAAGAAAAAAAACAATAGATGCTGGAGAGGGTGTGGAGAAAAGGGTACCCTCTTGCACTGTGGGTGGGAATGTAAATTGACACAGCCACTATGGAGAACAGTATGGAGGTTCCTTAAAAAACTAAAAATAGAACTACCATACGACCCAGCAATCCCACGACTGGGCATATACCCTGAGAAAACCATAATTCAAAGAGAGTCATGTACCACAATGTTCATTGCAGCTCTATTTACAATAGCCAGGACATGGAGACAACCTAAGTGTCCATCGACAGATGAATGGATAAAGAAGATGTGGCACATATATACAATGGAATATTACCCAGCCATAAAAACAAACGAAATTGAGTTATTTGTAGTGAGGTGGATGGACCTAGAGTCTGTCATACAGAGTGAAGTAAGTCAGAAAGAGAAAAACAATTACCGTATGCTAACACATATATATGGAATCTAAAACAAAAAAAATTGGTTATGAAGAACCTAGGGGGAGGACAGGAATAAAGATTCAGAGAATAAAGATGTAGAGAATGGACTTGAGGACACAGGGAGGGGGAAGGGTAAGCTGGGACGAAGTGAGAGAGTGGCATGGACTTATATACACTACTAAATGTAAAATAGATAGCTAGTGGGCTTCCCTCGTGGCGCAGTGGTTGAGAGTCGGCCTGCCGATGCAGGGGACGCGGGCTCGTGCCCTGGTCTGGGAAGATCCCACATGCCATGGAGCGGCTAAGCCCGTGAGCCATGGCCGCTGAGCCTGCGCGTCCGGAGTCTGTGCTCCGCAATGGGAGAGGCCACAGCAGTGAGAGGCCCGCCTACCGAAAAAAAAAAAAAAAAGATAGCTAGTGGGAAGCAGCCGCATAGCACAGGGAGATCAGCTCAGTGCTTTGTGACCACCTAGAGGGGTGGGATAGGGAGGGTAGGAGGGAAACGCAAGAGGGAGGAGATATGGGGACATATGTATACGTATAGCTGATTCACTTTGTTATAAAGCAGAAACTAACACAACAATGTAAAGCAATTATACTCCAATAAAGATGTTAAAGAAAAAAAAAGAAATGGTGTTCTGGATGCTTCTTTTAAAAATATATTTATTATTTATTTTATTTATTTATTTTGGCTGCGCTGGGTCTTAGTTGCAGCACACGGGAGCTTCATTGAGACATGCGAACTTTTTTTTTTTTTTTTTCCGGTATGCGGGCCTCTCACTGCTGTGGCCTCTCCCATTGCGGAGCACAGACTCCGGACGCGCAGGCTCAGCGGCCATGGCTCACGGGCTTAGCCGCTCCATGGCATGTGGGATCTTCCCAGACCAGGGCACGAGCCCGCGTCCCCTGCATCGGCAGGCGGACTCCCAACCACTGCGCCACCAGGGAAGCCCCGAGACATGCGAACGTCTTAGTTGCAGTATGCGGACTCTTAGTTGCGGCATGCAGGGTCTAGTTCTCCCACCAGGGATCAAACACGGGCCCCCTGCATTGGGAGCATGGAGTCTTACCCACTGGACCACCAGGGAAGTCCTTGGATGCTTCTAATAGAAGAAATACACTGCCCATTCTAGCTGAGGAAGTTATGAGTGATGGAAGTGACTCAGACTCCAGTTCTGGTGGCCTCAACTCCTGCACAGATCCAGGAAGCCTACGTTCCTGGTGTGAAAGAACAGGGTCTGTCTGAGACAGTCACTGCCCTTTCTGTGCCCCATTTTCCTCTGAGATCCCTTCCAACTGGTCCATCTTTGGGCCCCAGTGGCCAGTCCAGGACCACCACGGTGCCAGGGATTTTAGGCCGGACACAGAAGTGCTGGGGAGCAGTCACTGGAACATCTCAGGGGAGTTGGTGGCTGGTTCAAAGGGAGCAAGCAGTATGCATGTGAAACAGAAGGTGGCTCTTAGAAACGGGGCAAGGAGGGATCAGTAGGTCAGAGTGGTCCTCTGTAGTTTGTCATTTCTCACCACATTACCAGTTAGCAAGAGAATAACATTTTAAAATCCTTTTTTGATTTTGTTTTAATTAAATCCTTTTGGGGGCAGAAATGATGCCTGTAAGCTTGCCTTTGCACTGCTGGGCATGGGTTTCTGTCTCCTCTCTCTGGTTCTGTCCAGAGGCATCTGTGCAGGGGCTGGAGCTCCTTTTCTTTATGCACCTCATTAGAACCAGAGAGAATGGCCGGCACCCCTCGGGCCATGCAGTCCCAGGCCTGAGTTGCTTCCACTGGCCTATGGCAGGGGCTGCTAGTAGGGCCCGGAGAACAGTGCTGCAGTGAGGTGAGAGTTAAGCGTGGCATGATTAGTGAGAAAACAACTCACTCCTCTTGGAAAGGAGGATGGAAAGACAAACAAAGATCAGGCAGGAAATGGCCGAAGATATTTTAAAAAGCCAGATGTTTGTACATCAGCAGGGACTCAGAATACGCCTGTTAAATTCCTTAAGGAATTAACAGATGTTATTAGAGGTCATCATTATTTGAGACTCAGAGAGGAGTCCCTGAGAGCTAGGAAATAGTAAATGAACCTGCTCTGAGGTTGAAAATGGGGGTGGTGTCTGAGGGTCACACGTAAAGGTTTTTTTTTTTTTTTTTTAATACATTTATTTATTTATTGGCTGCGTTGGGTCTTTGTTGCTGTGCATGGACCTTCTCTTGTTGCAGTGAGCGGGGGTTACTCTTTGTTGCGGTGTGTGGGCTTCTCATTGTGGTGGCTTCTCTTTGTTGCGGAGCACAGGCTCTAGGCATGCAGGCTTCAGTAGTTGGGGCACGCGGGCTCAGTAGTTGTGGCACATGGTCTTAGTTGCTCCGCAGCATGTGGGATCTTCCCGGACCAGGGCTCGACCCAGTGTCCCCTGCGTTGGCAGGCGGATTCTTAACCACTGAGCCACCAGGGAAGTCCCACATAAAGGGTTTATAACTTGGGCAAACATGTTAAATAGCGTCTCATTGGATTCGTGTCATCAAATGTTATACTTACTTTTACAGCACCCATCACAGTAGGAGAAGTTGCAGGAGACCTAATTTACATGTATAGTGACATGAGGGCTACATGTGTCTGAAGCAACTAGGTTCCAAACCCTTAAAACATGATTTTAAAACCATTGCTAACTTTGCAAGAAGTAAGGGAACTTCCCAAAGACCCCTTCAAAACAAAGAAGTGAGCGTAAACAGCGTGTTGGAACTGTGCAGCCCTTGGGGCAAATGCTAACACTGCAACCTTGAAGATTAAAGAAACACACAGAAGACTAGGCTTTGGCCCAGACATTAAGGTAGCTGAACCCAAGATTGATAAATTAAGTCAAGATCCTGGAAGGGGCTATACCTTTAGTGAAAGAGTAGACCAGAAAACCTCCACCCACCAGTAAAGGGAACCTACAAAGAAAACTGCCTCTCCCTGTGGTGGGAAAAAATTAAGAATAAGATGGGCTCCTGTGAACCACGGCACCTGCTACCACACTGTCCTTCAGCTCTGGGACACCTTCCCCCGCCAGAAACTAATTTATCATGATGGTAGCGCCACCTTGTGTCTGGAAGGAGTAACTACAGGCTTTTCTAAAGGAGCGCCCCCAAATCAGGATCTTCAGGTTTTCCAGGGATTAAATGCAACCAATAAAAAAATGCCCACGACAAAAAAAGCGACCAGACCCACAATGAAAAAAGAGGCACCATGGATTCAGGAGAAACAAAAGCAACAGATTTATCCCTCCAAAGATTTCAGATGTTAGATTTATCAGATACAGAATGTAAAATAACCATGCACAAAAGATCTAAATATATAAAAGAATTAAAAGACAAAAAACAAGACAGCATAAAAATGACTATATACACACACACACACACACATATATATATATATATATATATATATTTTTTTTGTCTGTGCTGCACAGCTTGCGGGATCTTAGTTCCCTAACCAGGCATTAAACCCGAGCCACAGCAGTGAAAGCGCCAAGTCCTAACCACTGGACCACCAGGGAATTCCCTGATTATGTATATTTAAAAGAAGAAAAAAGAAAAAGAACTGTCACAGCTGAAGAGAACTGGGAGGTAGGTTGGGAGAAATTAGAGTGCAATGCAGAGAGAAAAAAGACGGGGAGCCAATCTTTCTGCCTTGGGGCTCTCTGGATCC
Source organism: Aethalodelphis obliquidens (assembly GCF_003676395.1). Taxonomy (NCBI): domain Eukaryota; kingdom Metazoa; phylum Chordata; class Mammalia; order Artiodactyla; family Delphinidae; genus Aethalodelphis; species Aethalodelphis obliquidens. The sequence continues at coordinate 3,022,734 of NW_020838013.1, read as the reverse complement.
CGTTCGTCATCTTCTCAAGACTGATGCTGCTGCTGAATGTAATAACAATAATATCTAACCTATATATATATAGTGCACCTGTACATAGTGCTTAAAATAGCACCTGGCGAGTAGTAAACATTTTATAAATATTAATTTGTTTAATGCTCATGACTGACCCATATTATTTCTGCCTCTTAGGAACAGGGACTGTGTCTTATGCATCTTTGCTGCCCTGGAGCCTTGAATGCCTTCTGAACATAGAAAATTTAAATCAACTGAAATAATGCACATAATTTCTTTGTCCCCCATTTTGCATGTGGCAAAACCTGCAAAATTGGATAGGACTGCCTGACCTTGATTAAAAAAATTAAGTCTGTTGGGAGTAGCCGAAGTCCTCTTCGCCTTCTCTGGCTCCTTACACCTTATGCCCAGTGCGTGAGGAAGTCCCACCAACCACAGGAGCTTCCTAACTTACTTGGTTTTCCGGTTTCTACTTTTGCTCCCTACCTTGCCATGTATTCTTCATGCAGCAACTGGAATTAGTTTTTTTCAAACATAAAACATATCATGTTCCTCCTTTGTCTAAATCTCCCCACTCTCCCTGCCCCCCCGCAAAAAAAGAACCTTCCTGTCTCACTTCCAATGAAATGTAAGTGCTGCCAGCTCAGAGGCCCCTGCCCACTTCTCTGCCCTCCTCCTCTGCTTGGCCTTCTCTCATTTTCTGTTTCTTAAACCTGTCAAGCGGTTTCTAACCTTAGATATTTGTACCTGCTGTTCCCTTTGCAGAGAACACTCTTCCTTTGGAAGAATGGGTGTTCCCTTCTTATCAGTCACTACTCCCCCCAACATTTCCCTGACTCCCCTCTCCCAGTCACTCTCTAGGACATGGTTGTTTTATTTTCATCTTGGCCCTTATTGCTGTCCAAAATCACCGTGTTTATTTCTTTACTTGTCTTTTCTTTATCCCCCTCTACCAGAAAGGAAGGGTTTAGCGAGGAGGATCCTCTCTGTCTTGTTCAGCACTAGCTTCAGGTCCCAGAACAGGACCTGCTCCACAAGCAAAGCGTTCAGTAAATACGGCTTGAATGAGCCCATGGCGCCACCCACCAAAAGTTAAGTACGATACACGATATCAATGCAAGAACAGAAGAGATGACTGGTGGCTTTTTCTTTATGGCTGCGCTGCATGGCTTGCGGGATCTTAGTTCCCTGGTCAGTGATCGAACCTGGGGCCCAGGCTGTGAGAGCGCCGAGTCCTAACCATTGGACTGCCAGGGAATTCCCTCTTTTTGGGGGACTGGTGGCTTTAAAAAACAAGCTCTAGGGCTTCCCTGGTAGTGCAGTGGTTGAGAGTCCGCCTGCCGATGCAGGGGGTGCGGGTTCATGCCCTGGTCCGGGAGGGTCCCACGTGCTGCGGAGTGGCTGGGCCCGTGAGCCATGGCCGCTGAGCCTGCGCGTCCGGAGCCTGTGCTCCGCGACGGGAGAGGCCACAGCAGTGAGAGGCCCGCGTACCGCAAAAAAAAAAAAATCAAAAAAAAAAAAAACCCAAAAACAAGCTCTGGAAAGAAGTCAGCAAGAAAACCCTGTGCTCTATCCCGCTCCTCCAACAGGAATACACCTGAGACACACCTGAGAACAGATTGCTTATCTGCCCCTCGGTTGCTTTGGTCAGGCCTTTAGAGATCATGTAACTTTTGGCTTCAACATTTAAAAAGAGATATGTCAGAACTGGAATGACTTCAGAAAAAGGACAATTTGAATGAATACAGGTGGGACTTCCCTGATGGTCCAGTGGTTAAGAATCTGCCTTCCAATGCAGGGGATGCAGGTCTGAGCCCTGGTCGGGGAACTAAGATCCCACAGCCCTCGGGGCAACTAAGCCCACACACTGCAACTACTGAGCCTGCGAGCTCTGCAGCCCGTGTGCCACAACTAAAGAAGCCCGCAACGAAGACCCAGCACAGCCACAAAAAAAAAAAAAAGAAAGAAAGAAAGAAGGAAAAAGAATACAGGTAGGAGAGCAGAATCTGTGGGGAAAGGCTGAATGATTTGGGACCTTAGGCAGAAATGGAAAGCCAGCAGGCAGCTTCAGAACTGTTTAAAAGTGAGAGGGCAATGACACACCTTTTTCTCACTGTCGGGCTGCCAGGTGTTGAGGTGGTCAGTGAGGACGATGAACCAGCCTGAAATAACAGTCGGTCTTTATTCACTGAGCGCTACTGTCTGAGAGGCAGAAAGAGGCACCAGCTCCCCAGGGGTCCATTTTCCCCAATGCAACAGCACTGGGGAGGGTCAGATGACATGGTCTCCTGCCTCTTTATGGACAGTGGGAGTGGGGTGGGGAGTGGGGGAAGGCAGGGAGAGAAGCGCTGGGAGTGAAAGGTACGACATCAAAGAGGAGGAAGGGTCTCAGCCCACGCCCCCAGTAAGGAGGTGTTGGCGAAGCCCCTAGAGAGCGCCTGAGCTGAGGCCACACAAGGAGGTCCCTGGGCTGGTCTGAGTCCTTGACTGTGATGCTCCCCAGAAAACCACACCGCCCTGTCTTGTGATTCCTGCGGTCGGCGTGAAAGGCCTCATGTCGGATTTCGGCCTGGAGCTGCACTCCTCAGCGGCCAGGGTCTGTCTGCGTCCAAAGTCCTGGTCCTTTCCAGGTGAGCCGTCCTCTCCCATCCTGCTCCCGTGCGGGATCTGGCTCAGGCCTCCCCATCTGTCACTGGGACCAGTGGGAGTTTCTCTGCCTCTAGGTCTCACGTCTTTGACCCACCCTCCACATCTCAGTGTTCTAGAACCTCACAAATGACCTGTCCCCACCATGAGTGAAACCCTTTGGGGGCGCCCCACCACCAGGCTTGGGGGGCTACAGGTGCCTCCAGCTCTCTGGGCCTCCCCGTGCTCTCTCGGGACGGCTGCCTCCTCGCCTGCCGCCCTTTTGCCAGGACTATCCTTCCCACTCCTCTGTCTGTCTGTCCTTCTGCTGTAGCTCAAAGCTCACCTCCTCCCGAGGCTCCCCAGGGCCACAGCACTGTGCACACGCCTTTATGACGACCCTTAATCACACTCCACTGTCACTGTCTGCAAGGTCCTGCCTGGCAGGGACACCATCTTTGCAACCTTGTCACGCAGGAGGCCTTGCTGAAGAGATGTCGTGAAATGATCACATGAATGAAAAGAAAAAATGAATGGCTATTCCAAATCCTGCCTCCTTCTTTTGGCCACTTGGCTTGCAGGATCTTAGTTCCGTGACCAGGGAGCGAACCCAACCCTCGCCCTCTCAGCAGTGAGAGTGCAGAGTCCTAACCACTGGACCACCAAGGAATTCCCCTGGCTCCTTTTTGTTCCCCTAGAATGTCCCTAGCTTGTCCCCTTCTTTCTCAGACACCACCCCTACCATGGCAATCTGAGAGAGAAATCAGAGCAGCAGAATGTCCTGGGCAATACTTGGGATCTGCCTGTTTGCCCATGAGGAGTCCCCACGTCCTGGGAGTCCCTCCTGCCAGGAGAGGCTCACTACTGGTCATCCGCACACAGCTCGACGGCCGCGTTGCAGCGACCCTCAGCAATCCATTTAAAAATCTGAGGTGAACGTTTTCACCCTTCTCCCGTGAAAATAACACCCTGGCCTCTTTTCTGATTAAAAACTTTATTTCCAGAAGCAGAACTGTTTTTAACACAGAATTCAAGGGATCGGCCTGTCTGTAAAGCCCGAATTCCACCTTCCCAGGTCCCTGACTCCACAGCGGTTCAGAAACCATGCAGCCTAGCTTCACTCCCTGACACCCCATCTTTAGACCCTCTTCTCAGGGCTTGGAGAACTTTCGCTCAGAGCTTAGACTTAGTCTCCCAACTTGTCTCCCTTCAACGCTTTTCACAAAAGCTCCATTTCCACGGGAAAGAGACCAGCCCCCAATCTGCCTTCTGAGCGAGGGCGTTTCCATGGGAAACAGGAGAGGAGGGGCTCCGGCTGGAAGGGCCCTTCACAGGCAGCAGAGTCGCTCCACCTCCTCCTCACAGGCGTAGAAATTTGCAAACAGCTCAGGGCCGCTGCCCTTGCACTCAATCCACCTCCTCAACGTGCCCAGAGCCCGGAGGGCGTCGGCTTTGGTGGGCAGGGGCTCCAAGACGTCCTCTCCACCCCCACCCTGGTCTTCGGTGCCCACCTCCTCTTTGCACACTCCAGACACAGGCTCCTCACCCTCCAGGTCCACAAAGCGGGAAAACTCCTCGAGGCTCAGCCCACCGGGGACGGGTGGCATCTCCGAGGCTTTGTGCGGGGCCAGGGCCGTTTTGCCTGGAGCCAGCCCTTCCTGAACAAAGCTGCTCACGATGAGCTGGAGAGGCACCTTGGCCCAGGCCGCCGCTGCCATGTGTAGAGCATCCAGCACTGTGATGCCTGCCCCGGCCTCCGCTAGCGATGTACCAGACCTCTCGCTCTGGACGGCAGCCAGCTTGCCCAACAGACGGTGCCGGTAATGGGCCTTAAAGGCCTGGACCACGGAGCTGGGCAGGGAAGGCGTGGTGCTAGCAGCGGACAGAGGCAAGAGCTTCACGTGGCCGAGCCCGGGCAGGCCTGCCAACTCCTCCACCACTCGGGCAGCCAGCAGCAAGGCTACCTGTCGGCCCTGCCGCCCCATGTCCCGATCAAACTGTGCCAACCATTCTGACCAGGGGATGGCCAGGTCAGGGTGGTAGGAGGCGGGCAGGGCCTCACTGCTGACCCCAAAGAAGCATCTTGGGGCAGCCTGGAGCCCACTGACCAACACCCGCCGTTTCTCTGTGCCCCTGCTGTTGGCACACAACAGCACCTGTACCCGATCACACACACCCACTCTGCCGGGCACTGCCCGATACAGCAAGGGCACTTCAGCACACCCAAAAATGTCCTCTGGGGAGAAATCTTTAAGAGAAAGAGGCAGCTGGGCCTGGGGCGTGGGAGCTGGGGGAGGCAGCTCAGGGGTGAACGGAGACACCACTACATGGCGGGCCCCGAAGCCCACGTTGTTTCGGCGTTTCCAGCGGACCAGCCAGCCAATGCTGGGCACAAAGTCCTGGCCCATGATGTCGGCCAGCTCCTTGGCTTTGTGGAGCAGCATGGGCCCCGTCACCTCCCAGGCCTTGGCCTGGGCAATGTGGTACCAGCAGAGCAGAGCCTCATCGATCCCGCTGTACTTGGACTCCCGCTTGCGCTTGCGCTCCCGGTTGGCCGTGCCACTGCACCAGTCCGCCAGCAGCTTCTCCTTATTCTTGCAGATGCGGGAGATCTGGGGCTGGGAGACCTGGAAGCGCCGGGCCACCTCCGACTGGGACATCTTGGACTCATCCAGGAGTTCCAGCACCTGGATCTTCTCGGCCAGGGACAGGGCGTGAAGCTTCTTCTTGCTGCACAGCTCCATGGTGTCTCCACAGCACCTGTGTGGGGAGGAAACGGCGAGCGGGGGCAACAGTGGAGGCCACTCGTGTTGGGAGAGGAGGTCAGTAAGAAAAGAGACATATGAGGCTGGGAGATAGGCTGGTGTGGGGGAGAGGCCAGGGAAGACTGGACCAGCTGGAAGAGGGTGAGGGTACCCTGAGCAGGAGGTGAGAGGGCTGGGCTGAAAGGAAGGGAAATGGCCAGGCTGAGTGAGCAGTGGGCTGGGCACTGATGGGGAGAAATGACAGAACAGAGCCCAGAGGAAGTGGCCCCCTGGTCAGAGGGAGAAGGGATTCTGGGCTGGGGTTTGGGGGAGAAGGATGAATAGAGCTGAGGGAACAGCTGCAGAGGCAACAAAGGAGAGTGGACGGGCCAGGACAGGGGGCCTGGGGCTGAGTGGGGCAGGTGTAGGGATAATCAGAGCTGGCGGGAGGAATCCCCGAGAGGGGGAGGGGGTGGGGGGATGATGGCCTAGGCTGGATGTAGATGAAGATGTTCGGGGCAGGGTGGTGGAGTGAATGAACAGAATTGAGGTGACAGGTGTACAGACGACAAAGAGGGACGGATTGGGGGCTGAAGGAGCAAGTCTAATTTGGTGCTGGGTCCTGAGCAGGTAAGGCTGGGCCAGGGTCCTGCCTGGAGGGGGAGTAGGAGCACAAGGCCGAAAGGGCAGGTGCACAGGCGACGAAGGGCCAGAGGGGTTAGGAGGCCGCGGGCAGCGAGAGGGGCGGGGTGTCCTCAGCCGGGAGGGTCGTGGCCAGGGAGGGGTACCACGGCGCGGGGACGCGCGTCCGGGACCCAGGCAGGCCGGGAGTCGGGCTCCGCAACCCGGCCGGCCTCTCCCCACGGTGACCCGGGGTCCGTCGGCAGGGCGGACCCAGTTATCCGCCCGCCGGGCCTCCAGGCCTCCCCGCCTCCCCGCCTCCCGCTCCGCACCCACCTCAGGCGCTCGTCCCGCGGCTCCCGCCCCGGCCCCGGCCCGGCTCCCGAGCCCCTATCCCTGCGGTTACGGTAGAGCAGGGAAGGGACGCGCGGAGCGGACAGAGGGGCTGCGCGGGTGGCGGGCGCGCGCACAGCAGGGCCCCGAGCGCGCCGCCCGCGCCGGGCCCTCTCCAGACAGGGAAGACCGCGGTCCGCAGTTCAGCTCCCACCGCCTCAGCCCCGCCCCGGCCCAGTTAGATTGGCCTTCGGTGGCGTCCATCCCGCCCCTGGCTAAGTCTCATTGGGCATCGCGAAAGTGGCGGGTCGCCGGGTCCCCCGGGGGACGGAGCTTCCAGTGCTAAGGGACGGCGAGGCGGATCCCGGACGCGGCGGGAGTCCTGGAGGCGCCGCCAGCCTCAGGCGTCCCGGCCCTCGGGGCCTGACGAGACTCTGGGCAGCGTGAACGCCGGAGGTCTTCCTAGCCGTGACCCTAGGCAGCTTCCTCATCTGCCAAACAGGTCTAATACCCCTCATTGAGTGTTTTTTTAAAAAATGGAAGGTTTTGAGCTACGCAAAACATGTTACCATGGACAGCACGGGCCTCACGTCTATCAGCCCGGCTACAATAAACTACTTGCTTGGGGCCAGTTCTGGTTTAGGGTGAGAAAAGGCTAATTTTCTTTTTTTTTTTTGGCCATGCCACGCAGCATGCGGGATCTTTGTTCCCCAACCAAGGATTGAACCCGTGCCCTGGCATTGGAAGTGTAGAGTCCTAACCACTGGACAGCTAGGGAAGTCCCAAAGACTAATTTTTATTTAGTTTTTTCTTTTTTTTTTTTTTTCCTCCCGTTGTGGAGCACAGGCTCCGGACGCGCAGGCTCAGCGGCCATGGCTCATGGGCCCAGCCGCTCCGCGGCATGTGGGATCTTCCCAGATCGGGTCACGAACCCGTGTCCCCTGCATCGGCAGGCAGACTCTCAACCAGTGCGCCACCAGGGAAGCCCCAAGATTTAATATTATTCCCTTCCTTGGTAGCCTTCAGTTCTTTGCAATCAAATATAGACTTTCTAACCTGGGGTCTAGTGCTCCCCATTCAGATCTAGCCTCCTTTCCTCTCCCTTTACAGCTCTGATTGGAAGGCTGGGGCCACAGATGAGTCTGCTTTCTCATAGGCTTCCCTTCCCATCCCAATCCTGACCCCTCTTCCATCCTTCTGTATGCCATCCTAAATCCACCGCCTGCAAACTTTCCAAATTTCCTCTCACTTATGCCTGTTAGTGTTCTCATCAGCATCCTCATTTCTTACATTTTCCTTTTATCTGTTCTCGCCTTAGACCACTGAACCACCAAGGATCATTTCATTGCTTTCCTCCCTCTGCTCCAGGCCTACTTCCATGTAAAGGCATGAGGATGGGGGCTGTGCTGTCCCTAACACAGTTCCCAAACTAGAGCACCCTGCGTACTTAACTGAACACAAGGGCCCAGGCCACACCTTTCAGTAGGAAACAGTGGCTTTCAAACTGTCCCAGAAAACCTTAAAGATACTTCAGGGGGTTCATAACTGATTCAAATCTTTAAAACGGCTGCAGGAAAAGGAAACTCATTTTTGTGCACGTATATATGCCTGGAGGAAGGCTGTAGCGCTGCGCTATGGGCTGAGTTCATGCACACTGCATACAATGAAAGTACGTCAGCCAAGCAAGGCTGAGGTATCTCTCTGCTCATGTTCATTACTCGTGCAGAAAGGTTTCATGTGTTTCACTATGATGTCATTAATTTTCCCGTCATTATAATCAAGCTTCCGGACCTATTTTTAAGTATCTGAAATCGCCAGGTCAGCTGTTACAAACCTGTCACCACTTGCATATACAAATCCAGCAGAATTTCCTCCAAACCAACAAAAATACAGAAATAAACAGGATTTTAAAGTTATTTTTTAACCCAAATTTTGTATTAATCAAAACTTCATTGTTCTTTATAAAAAAATTGTTATAATCTAATTTACATAAGAAATTAAACAAATACCCAATTTTATATCAACTTAATCTATTGAGCTTAAGCAAAAATTTTAATTGGGGGTAAAAGCTATGCTTCAAAACATTTAAAAGCCACTGTCCTGGGCTTCCCTGGTGGCGCAGTGGTTGAGAGTTCGCCTGCCGATGCAGCGGATGCGGATTCGTGCCCCGGTCCGGGAAGATCCCACATGCCGCAGAGCGGCTGGGCCCGTGAGCCATGGCTGCTGAGCCTGCGCGTCTGGAGCCTGTGCTCCGCAACGGGAGAGGCCACAACAGTGAGAGGCCCGCGTACCGCAAAACAAAACAAAAAAAGCCACTGTCCTAAGGAAGATTTAGGATGAAGTGGCCTTAACCAGGAAAGGGAGTTTGGAGATAAACAATCCAGCAGAGGGCTCTGTGTAAAAATGTTTATTTGTACTAATGCTTAGTATACAGGAACTAAAGAAAAAAAAAAAAATACACCTCAACTCCAAAGTGACAGTGAATTAGGGCCTTCCCACAGCCAAGGGGAAGGACACTCCAGGGTGTCCTGGCATGGACTGTCCCCGCCCCACTACTTAATGTGTCACCAGGCAGAAAACTGAAGAATCAGGGTGCAAAGACCTTACCAGCTGCTAGCGAGTGTGCCAGGGAAGAAAGGGATGTCTATGTGGCTTCCCCACCACCCAGGAGCCAGGATACACAGAGCAGGAGGCAGAGGCTCCCAATTCAGTTAAGGGCAGGAGCTGAATGCCCAGGTCCAGGAAGAACTAAAAGGGGATTTCGGAGGTAGGCTTTTTCATCGAGTTAAAAAACAGGCACATTGTCCAACATCTCCCTGTGGCCCCCAAGCTGCTGGCCTGGCCCCCTAATGCTTCCCCTCTCCCCACAAAACCAAAGGGAATGAGGCGGGGAGGCAGAAGACAGGAAATAACAAGGGTGGGGAATGCTTCAGTCACTAGAGACCAGGGCCTGTGACAGTGAGCCAGGCAAGCACAGGAACAATCAGGTGAAGCTGCTCCTCCCCCTGGGGTGGAGTGGTGGGAATGGGATAGAGCCAGGAGGGTGACCAAGAGCATCCTGGCTCAGGCAAAGGATCCTGGGTAGCAGGAACAGAGAGCCGCAGAGAGCCACTCTGGGGGAAGGAGGCTGTGAGGCTAAGCAGCACAGAGGGCACCGGAAGCTTCTTGCAAGCTTGCTCAGTTCTCACTCCCAGCTGCTCTGGCAGAGGCCCCAGCCTGGCTCACCTCCAGGGGAAGGGAAAACCCTGGGGACCAGAGTGGAGGCAGAGCTGAGAGAAGTGAGCTGCTCTCCCACTCTTTCTCGGAGGACACGGTTTGAACGCTGTGAATACCAGGGCCGGGGCCCAAGGCAGACAGAGTGAATGCACTTCATGGAGAACAGTGAGAAGCTGGGCCCACAGGTATGCCTTGGGGCAGTGTGATGCTCCGTTCTCCCTGAGGGCCTGGGGCCAGAGGCGGTCAGAGCTGCCACCTCAGCTTGCTGCTGCCAAAGGCAGGTTGGCACGACCTCCCCGAGGTTCTCTGGACTTGTGAAAGAGATTAGGAAGGGAAGGTGGGTATGAAACACAGGAGAGAAACAGCCCTAGATGTATGGGGGATCGGGGGTGGCCACATCAAGAGGAGTTCTGATTCTGGTAGATGGAAGCTTTCTCCTTCAGCAGGTCCAGACACAAGTGGCAGCTCCAACTTCCTGCAGAGAAGCATAACGGGGTTAGGAGGGGCCCCGCACAATCCTCATCTGCTGTTCTTCTACTCCCCATACCTCACCTCCAGTAGCAGGATTGGCTACAGGCAGGATGGGAGATGTTCTGCAGTAGCAAAGTTTCACAGTTATCCTGAGCAGGGAGGAACTCTAGGTCTTCAAATATCATGAAAAATAATTCTCAATGGAGATATAAGACATAATCGCCTAGAGGCCTATTTCAGAATATAGATGCCCAGGCCCTCTTGGCCTATTAAATCAGAATCACTAAAGGGGACCTGGGTAGATATAACTTTTTTAAAGCTTTAAAAAGCTGTAAACTTGTGATTACAGAAGAACCACACTTCATTCTCATGGCCCCAAAGGTTAGAATAAAGATCATGAATAGAGGCTCTAGAGAAACCAATATTGATTCCACATAAGACAGCTTTCTGCGAAGACCACGGAAAGATGAGAAGGGCTCCCCACCGTCACTAGGTGCCTGAGAGAGGCTGAGGACCCAATCAGAGGAAAGGGGGCCAACTATGATGACCCAACTTGTTGTGACCCAAGTCTGGTTTCATAGAAAAACAGGAAATAATGTCCCTTATGAGAAAAATAACTAGCTCATACCTTGTTTATTAATATTTGCTATGGTTGGATTCTTCTATGCTTTTTTTTTTTGAGAAAGAAAATGAGCCCTTTATGCCTTGAAGTTATAAGCATAATTGTACATACGTGTATTCGAACATTATTCTGGGGGAAAGAATCCACAGCTTTTATCAGCTCTTCAGAGATATGAGACTCTCAAAAAGGTAAGATCCTTTCTGACCCAAAGGTAAACACGCAGCAGTTGATGAGCTTTCCTGTAAGTAGCCGGAGAGCGCTAACTACTTGAGGCTTTGTGAGCCGCATACAGTCTCAGCCATATCTTTTTTTTAAAAAAAACTCTCTTTAAAAATGTAAAAGTCATTTTTAGCTTGTGAGCTATATACACTAGCTGCAGCTATGTTTGGCCAGAGGGTCACAGTTTGCAAACCCCTGACCTAGAGCCTAGACCATCTGATGGCTCTACGGGGCCCCCCCGCGAGCTGCCTGCAACCCTCCACTACCTTAGTGTCTGACAGCACGTCATTAGGAAAGCCTTTCTACAGTTAATGTAGAATTGTGCCTGTGAATTGGTATTTTATGGTTAAAAACCCCCCAAACACACTACTTCTCCTCAAACATGGCATGAGAGATGAAACTTATAAACGCGGGATGACAGATGAAAAAGCCGAGTGCTCCCCTGCAGCTGCGGCAGGACCTCAGACTTTGTTAGTGGCCTCCTTCTCTAGGGGGTGACAGCAGTCTGACCTACACTACGAGTCAGCCCACATGACAGTGAGCTACCTTCTCTTGCCTGTAATGCTGGCCCACGTCCTTTGTCACAGTAACAGCTACTAGGCATTTGTGTCCTCCTGAGTAAGCTTCTGAATTTCTATAAAGGAGGGGCTTCGGCACAGACACCTGGCTGGAAGAGGACTTGCGGCGAGGCAGCCACTTTTTGGTGTCACCACTGGTTTTGTCGAAGACCTTCCATAAACCTGAAGCATCGTTAAGCACTGCTGGAGGGCCAGAGTGACCCACTCAGGCTCCAGGTTCAACTCCCTCCCCCACACTGGCAGAAACAAACGCTCACATCTGTCGAGAATGGAGTGCTAAAACTAGTCTTGCGTCAGACAAGCTACGAACTGAGTTTCTTAGACTTGCTGGAGGAAAACAAATCTCTCCTTCTGGTAATTATTCTCTGCTCAGCATCTCTTTTCTCTCAGGCTGTCGATTTTCTGTGTTTGTAAATGTTATCTGGTGATAATGTACAAACATTAAAGCCTCAAAGTTGCAGTGCTAGGAAAGCACTCTGAACTGAGTGAAGGCAATGTGCCTACTCCCTAATCTGAAAGAATGTATCACTGATACGAGAACTCACTTAACCGTACAGGCGATTTTCCAAGTTACTAATAAAATACTTGTCCTGAGTAAGAGATCAGGGAAACCTACCTTCAGGAGGCTCAGACATAGACGGGGTGAGACAATACATGTGGTAGCCACGATCGCAGTCATCACAGAAGAGCAGCTGGTCCTAGAGAAGGCAAGAAGGAAGAGGAAGGGGGCAGGTGAATGACTAATGGGCCTCAGTTGGGCTGCTGAGGACAGGTAGGAAGGAGGGCTTCTGCAGACACGACTGCTAATTCCAGGAGGGGCAGGATAGATGGCAGTAAGAACAGACATGGGACCCTCTGGACAGAAAATCACTGCTGTCCACTTCCACCCAGACAGAGTCACTACTGTCATCCCACCTGGACGCCACCAGCCGCCTAACGGATCTCATGGCCTCCACATTGTTCCCTCCCAATCTGTCCTCCACAGAGCAGCCAGAGTTACCTTTTTAAGACGTAAGACAAACCACATCACTCCTGATTAGACTCTCAGAGCTGATGGCACCCGCCTTCCAGCCTCATCTTTTACCTGCTCTCCCACTGCAGGAGGGCTCCAGCCGGCCACAGGGGCCTCAATCCACCCAGTGTGTCCACCTTTAGGCCTTTTTGCTGGCTACTCTTTCCTGGGAATACTCTCTCCCCAAATCTTGAACTGTTTCCTTTGTATCACCCAAACCTCAACACCAACACCACCTCCTCAGAAAAGGCGTCTCTATCTGAATCAGTTATCTAGTTACTCTCTGCCACATTACTGCTTTCACTTTCTTCATGGAAGAGCATAAAAACGTCACCCACTTCCTTGCTTATTGCTTGTTCCCGCAAGAACGTAAACCCCACGAAAGCAGGGACCTTGTTTGCCTTTAGCGTGCTTATTGCCTAAAACAGTGTCTGACACCAAGTCGGTACTCAGTGAACACCTGCCCAACAAATCAAAGTTCCCACGGGTGGAAAGTACAGTAGAAGCTGAGCAGAAGCGTGCTGGGGGCGGGGGTGGGACGGGACGGGACGACACACGCACATCGTTCTCGGAGGTGCCACAGATGTTGCAGCACTTGCACTCGATGCACTGCCAGCGGTAGGTCTTCACGGCTGCCATCATCACGGGGGTGAACTGGAGGCAGGACGGATGCCCTGTGGGGGGAGCGAGTGAAACAGGCAGCCGGAGGTCGGGGAGAAGCGAGGTGACCTGGGTGACTGTGACAGCCGCTGGATGCTGGCAAGCCACGAGCCCCTCGGGGACTGGGTGCCGGCTAGGGCTGCCCTGGCCCTGGGTTGGAGGTACCTGAGCGGCCACAGTCAGAACAGGACACCAGCTCCTCGGGCTGTCCTGTCTTCTTGTTGATCTTGGAGTCCCCCAGGCAGAAGTCACAGTAGTTGTTGGGCAGGGCCAATCCATCGGGACCCTTCTTGGCTACAGGGAGAAAGGGAAGAACTTTCATGATACCCATGTGGGCCTCTGGGTCTCTCAACATCCCTGCAGGGAGGGCTTTTCATAACCAGGCCAACGCCTGTTTGCCCCGCCTCTGACAGCAGCTTACATTTCTGCTCCTCGGACCTCTGGGAGACCGGGGTGGGTGGCTGCGAGTCTTCCTTGTCCTCGCCCTCCTCCTCAGCCAGGTGGGAGTGGGCGTAGTGGTAACTGAGGCCTGGTCGGTTCTTGTAACGTTTTCCACAAACTAAGCGCAGAGAAGATTGCAGAGAAAGGTGTCAGGATCCCAGAGTGCCACATCCCTGCCCCTCTAAGCTGTGGGCTCCACCTGAGGCAGAGGTAATCACCCCCATCAGCTCTGCTCAGGGACAGGCCTTTAGTGACAGCCGCCTCCCCGTGGCCAGGAACATCAGGCCTGGGGCTCTCCAGCTTCCATGGCTCTTCTCCCTACTAAACTCCAGCCCACGGCCACCTCTACTCCTCCACGTAGGCTGTCTGGGAGGCTGAGCCCTTGCCCCATCACCGCCTGCCCTGGGAATAGTCTGGGGAGCTCCAGGTCAGGAGGGAGAGGAAATTTCTATAGTCTTGCAATATGGCAGGAAGGAAGAAAGGTAGCAGAGACTCCAAACTTTTTTACCTCTCAGTAAATGAAGGAGGCTTATGCTACTCCATATATAACATAGCCCATCTCTGCCCAAATAAAGGAGCTAGGGGGTGGATCTCTTGGGGATAACCTACCAACTGAGTCTGCTGGGGTAGCTGTCTCCCAAAGAAACTCAAAGACACTCCCACATCAGTGCCCTGCCCGACCCCCCACCCCCCAACCAGCAAGGAAAGCAGATCCCCACGAGGCATCTCGCAGTTCTGAGCAGTGATACCAAGAAGAGCAGGGGGCAGCAGGAAAGGAACAGGGAAGGGATGGGAGGAGGGGGTGGCGGGACGGTGGGGAACGTTAGCTGACCACTATGTGTCTGTTTTGGGGAAGGGGGAGCAGAGGGATCTGTTTGTAACGGGTTCCTTATAATGCTTCTGAAGCCACCCCATGCAGTGGGCCCGAGCAGCCCTAGGAGCAACTCTGTGGGAGACAAGCAGTGGTAAAGGCAGCTTCCAGGACCGTGAGGAGCGGAGCACACAGAAGGCCCATTGCTCCTGTCCCCATGCCATTCCAGAGACTTTACGACTAGCATCACAGATGATAAGGCAGGAACAAGGGAGGAGGGAAAAAGGGATAGGAAAACCAAAAGTCTGAAAAGTTGAGAGAGCTACCTCTCTGGGGCGCTTTCGAGGTATGCTTTTGTTTGAAACTATCTGAAAGACAGAAAGAAAAGTCATGAGAAGAAGGCCTTGATACACTTGAGACAGGTGCGGCAGCAGCAGGAAAGCGGAGCAAACGAGAGAGAAACCCCAGCGGTGATGGTGCTCCCAGGGTGGAGGGACAGAAGTGGGCAAGAGAGAGAAAAGGGGGAGAGAGCACAGACATTGAAAAAGTCAGTGTTGGACTCCTGGGGCCCTGACTTGACTGGGGCCAGCAGACCTGGATGCCACCTATTTGAGGCCAACCCTGCCTGCTGTGTGTGCCCCTCACGGGTACCCCCACCCCGAGGACGGCAATCTCCCCCAGAGCATGCAGGGCTCACCCACCGTGTAGCGGAGGCCAGGGCCTCTCAGGGATCTCAGAGGGAACCAGGCAGCAGGCAGGACAAGAGTCCAGGCTTGTTTTACCACTTTGAACAAGGACACAACCTCCCCTCCTCTCATCTCCTGAGGAGCTGGGTCCAAGGCAAGGACTACCCACCCACTTGTGAGGCACTCACTGTCACAGGCATAGGGTTTATCTCGATCCTCCAGGATGGAAGCGTCCAGCTTCTTACGGGCACTGCCCACACCTTTACCCTGTGAAGAAGAGCAAAAAAAAGCCCTTAATAAGGTGTCTAGGCCTGAGGAGTTAGACTCTCCCGGAAGCTGGCTGCTCATCTCACTCAAGAGGGAAAATGGCAACAACGAGCAATAAAACAGTGGGACTCTGCAGGCTACCTGAGCCCCCAGGCTGCAGGCAGCACTTGGCCCCTCACCTTGGACTTCCCCTTGCCCCGACGCTTGGGAGTGTCTTCTTCATAGTCCTCATCATCGAGGTCATCCAGGAAGTCATCCGGTTCTAGGATCCGCTGAGTGGACAGGAAGATTAGGATGGGCAGAAATAAGGAACATCCAAAAGCTCCCCCATGATGGGACTGGCCGAGGCCGCCCAGAACCTCCTCTGTGACCTGGCCCCTCCGCTCCAGCCTCACTCCTCACTGCTGTTCTTTCAGTGCTTTGGGCTCTCCTTCCTCTGCGCCTCTCTTCATGTTGCTCCCCTAGCCTGGAATGCCTTTCCCATCAACTCCAAGTGGCTAAATCAAACCCCATGTTTTCATAAAACTTTCCCTGATACCCCAAGTAGCTGTGGCCTCTCCTGCCTCCGATCTGCCACCTTAGGTGCGTGTTAGTGGTGGTTCCCTTCCGACACCTCACTTCCCAGATTTAAATTAGAGCTTTCCTGCTTACTTGGGTGGCCTGGTGGGAAGTTTTTTTTTTTTTTCACTGATCTGCTGCAGTCTCCCTATATGTGAAATGGGCAATACCTATTTCATAAGGTTGTAGAGACTGGAGAAGATGATGGAAAAGCACTTAGCACAGTGCCTGGCATATTTTTAGCTCTTATTATTTTTATGTACAGTTTTATCTTCCTTGTTGGCAGAGACCAGGTCTGCATCCCCCATGTAACCCCAGGCACCAAAAAACTTTGGTGGCAACAGAAGATGAACGAGAGTCTGTAGTTAGAAGGAAAGGAGCAGGAAAGACTGGAAGGTAACAATGAAGTTCTCATTACGGAATGGAGCAGGAACAGAAGTCCAGGTGGCTGCCTCCAGCCCCACAGCTTCTACTTCTATTCTGATTACTGGGTGGCCTCTGATGAAGAGGAGACTGATTTCCATCAAAGTTCCCTTAACCACAGTGTTAATCTTGTACCTTCCGTGCTCGACTGTTCGTCACAGGAAACTCGCCCAGGCTGTCATCATCAACTCGGGGATCCGGGGCGCCTCGCTTCTCCAGCGGGTCGGTGCGCAACAGAGCCTCTAAACTACTGCCGTCCTGAGAGATCAGCCCCTCCTTCTTCAGGGTCTGGTCTGTGTCTGCAGGCAAGGCCAGGAGGAGGCGAGGCTCAGAAGGGCGGAAAGCAGACCTCTCCGGGTGTATACATTGCTAGATCAGCCACTAGCCAGTCACTGTCTTCTGGTCTCTGGCTGCCCAGGAACCAAGACACCGTGGTTCACTTGGCACCATAACTTATCTGTTTACCTGTCTCTTCTATTCGACTGAGTTCTTTACAGAAGGAATCACATCTCATTCATTTTAGCGTCTTTAGGATCTAGCATTGGGCCTGGTACGTAACAGGTGATTGGCAGGCCTCCTACTACACAGCAGGCTATGCCCCTGCTCAGGGAGGAGTGTGCTTTACCTGGTTTAATAGTTGGGAAAGAAAGTCTTGGATCCTCAGGAGGGTGGGCTCGCCGCTTTTTCCGCCAGCGCCGGGCAGGGTAGGAGTACAGCTGCCCAGAGGCCAATCCTGTGGAAGGGAAAAAGAGAGAGAAGTCAAGACCTAACCCTAGAAAATAATACCAAACACTTTCTGCATGAGTAGGCCCTGACTGAGTTCTAGAGCAAGGGAGGAATATGGACAGTGAGGGCCTGGGGATGGGGTGCGGATAAGAAAAACAGATGTAAGCTCAGAGGCCTTGGCTAACACATAGCTCTCCAGGAGCCCAACAAGAGCTTCAGCAGTGCAGCCTGCAGAAAACAAAGATGCTTCATCCTCCCTGGGCTTCTAATCATGGGAAGACTATAGTCATCCACGGGTGGAAAGCAGTAAGGAAAACCCTTTCAGCTGCTCATCACCTAAGATGAGGACGCTTCTTCCTCCTTGTGCTCCTGAGTGGACCCTCACCTGGACCCCGGTGTCGCTTTTCCATCCAGATATAACAGTTGCTCTGTGCTACTCCGGTCTGTGAGTCCAAGAAAGGCAGGCGCACGCTGCGCTCAGCACAGAGGCGGGCGTTGTAATTGTGGCACTGCTCCATTGCATCTTTGTAATACTGCTCCCCAAGGCTGCAGGAAAGACAAAGATCAGGTGTGTGTGTGCGTGTGTGTGTGTGTGCGTGCGTGTGTGTGTGTGGGGGGGGGGCTGGTGCTGAGCTATCCCTTTCACTTGCCATCTGCTTCTCTAGAAGGCTCAAGGGACTTGGAGAGTGTCACTCTGCTTTCATTTGCTACCATTTCTGCCTCACGGGACACCAAGCCCCTTTACTAAGTCATTATGAGGAAAGGTACTTTACAAATAAATTACCGTCAGGAACACAGGATTTCATCATGTGTCTAAGCGGACCTTAATCTAACCCACAAAGAGGGGAAGAAAATAATGTTCATTCTGTGCCTCTCAAGAGTATAACCCTGTGCTAGCCAAGATGCTATTTCTCTTAACCCTCAGGATTCTGAGGAGCAGAGGTCAGCTCCTTTTTACAAATGAGAAAAGAATTCAAAAAGATCTGGGAGACTTATGGAACTATATTTAGCAAACTCTATACTAACTCTATCTATACAAACTATCTATACAATGAAATTCTACTTAGCCATAAAAAAAAAAAAGGAAACTCTTCGTGTACTAACATTAAACAATCTCCAAGACAACTAGAAAAAAAAAGGTACAGGGCTGAGCAGTGTTATAGGATGCCACCATTTATGTAGCCAATTGGTGGAAAAGAAACTGTAGGCCTCCAAGGAGAAAAACCAGGTGACTAGGGGACTTTCTCCTATGTGCCATTTTATATCTTCTTAACTTTAAACTAGGTGTTTAGCCAACTAATTCTATATACTAATTTTACAATAAATGGAAAACATCAGAAAATACTTGGACACTCTCGAAGCCTACTTTCTACTGAGTACCATTACACTGATATAAAACCTGTTTGCTCAAAGGCCTATCCCAGGACATTCTCCATTCTCACACCATCAAATTTTTTAGGAAAGAAACTTCTTGGACTCAAAAGATTCAATTTGAAATCTGATTTTTTAAAGTGCTTTAAAAAGCTGCAAAACTGCACAGTGCCAGGAGTTATCTGGTTCTAAGAAGCATGTATGGGCTTCCCTGGTAGTGCAGTGGTTAAGAATCCACCGGCCAATGCAGGGGACACGGGTTTGATCCCTGGTCCGGGAAGATCCCACATGCCACAGAGCAACTAAGCCTGTGCGCCACAACTACCAAGCCTGCGCTCTAGAGCCCGCGAGCCACAACTACTGAAGCCCGTGCACCTAGAGCCTGTGCTCTGCAACAAGAGAAGCCACCGCAATGAGAAGCCCGCGCACCGCAACAAAGAGTAGCCCCGGCTCACCACAACTAGAGAAAGCCCACGCACAGCAACGAAGGCCCAATGCAGCCAAAAATAAAAGTAAATAAATTAAGAAGCATGCATATAGAACCAATCTTGTTCTCGTGCTTCAGGGTTTAACAAGTACTTTAGTACGGGAACCTTAACTATATTCACATTTATATACCCAATCAATCTCAAAATAAACAAAATGAGGGCAGAGATGATTTCTTTCCCACAATATCCTCAGTACCCACGATGGTGTCTGAAGCATCTTGACTAAGGATTAAAAAGACCTGGCTTGGCTGCAAGTCACCACATAAATGTGGACATTTAATCAACCTACATGGACCTCAGGTTCCTATGCTATTGATTGGGGAGGTTGAACTAGATAAGCTCTGACATATTCTACAAGAGGGAGACTCCTAGCAAAAGAAGCTGAACCGAGGTCTTCTGTTGTTTATGTCCATAACTCAAGCTACAGCAACAAACCCTTCTCTGGAATCTGAGGGGGGCTTTCACTGGGCAGCCACAATAGACCACTTAGGCACAGCTCAGCACATTCCCAGCAGCTGAAAAAGACACACACTGCACACACATCTTGTGACACCACAAGACAGCCTGGCTTGATTCAACACGCCATACTGACTGTAATTTGAGGTAGGCATGAATCCTGTATTGGACAGTAGAGCGAAGGGAACAGGTTCATATTTGCTCGCCTTTAGGAGGCAGCCATGTCCTCACTAAACAGAGGAAAACTGGATAAACAAGGCTGAGTGCAGCAGCTCCTTTGTTTCCACTGATGAGAATTGACACTGACACTGTAAGTCAAATGGAAGGAAGGGCTAGACAGGCTGAGAGCTGCAAAGTCAGAAGAAGGAAGCTGGAAACAGCTGGGGGGGATGGATGAGAGATGTTCTATCAGAGCTCTTGAGAGTTAAGTGGGATTTCGGAAGGTGGGGCAAACTGTCTCGTGAGTAAGAGAGCTGAGAATGAAACACCAGTTGGAGGAAGAGAGGATCTGACGAGCAAGAGAGAATGAGAGAGATCTCTTAAGAATCTAAGGCTCCTATTTCAAGAAATTTCAAGGTAACATCATTCTCCAGATCTCGTTACCTAACTCAGAGGATTTCAAAACCAGTCAGCAAACATAGCTATTTTACACCATTATTTTGCCCTAGTAAGACCCCTTAAAGATCGTTTCAATTCTGACACCACGTTTGGGAGGGACATAAAATTTATAAACAGGGAAATTCTTCTCCCAGAACAAAATGCAAGTCAGAAAAGATGAGCTAGTAGTCCTGACCTCGATGTATAACCTCAGCTGTCAGAAGACTAGGCACACCATGGTCAAGAGAAGCGCCAGAAAAGCACCTCTTTCCAGGATGAGAATATGGTACAGGAAGCCGGCAAGTCCCTTCTTAAAGGGCAAGTTCTGTAGGGAAATGTATTCACTGTGGTCCACAGCTCTCTACAGCTAGAACTGAGGAGGAGAAAGTTGGTTTCTCATTACTGGTATTCAGGAACCAGTGGCTGGTGACCCTCACGATCTCTACAGTTCTTTAAAGAGAAATAAGTCATGCTCTACTTAAATGGCCAAACCCTCATTTATAACATCACACAAAAGGGCTGCTACCCCTATTTCCCCGATGAAAGTCTTCCAACATAAAGAATCTCACTACGTATAACGCTTAAACCTAGGCTAGTCTGACATTCCCCCAGTACAGTAAGGTTTCCAAAGTAGAAGCTTAGATTCTTTTTTGAGATGCATGAAACCTGTGTAAAACCTCCCCTTACGATGGGACAGGGGGAGTCAACAAAGAGAAAGGGAGGGAAACAAAGAAAGAACATCTGAGTCAGGAAGGATAACTATATAAGGATCAACAGCATCATTCCTAAATTGAGGGAAATGTCAGCTTGAAGAGAGAGCTGGGGAAACTGGAGTGGGCAGATCAGAGAGAAAGATAATAGCGTTGGGAGGAGGGGTGGCTGAAAGAGGCAGCAGGATGGAGCTGAAAGCAAGTTAAAAAAAAACAACAACAACCCACAAGAGGAGAAGGAGAAGGCACTTAGCTTAATGGAAGTGGGAAAGCATTCTCAAAGAAAAGGCTCCAGGCAGGGGGAGGGAGAGAAGCAAATGTACCCTTAAAAAGGGCTCTTGGGAAGAGTGGGGCTCAGCCCACCGCAAAGACAGATGAGAAGCTGAGTCCTTTAGAAGAGTTCCCAAACCTTTACTTTGTCATTCAGTCAAAATCCAAAACTAGACACCCAGACAGCTCTCAATTTTCCTACCTCTGCAGCCAGCCAAACTTACCCATCAAAGGAGCTTGCTGTATTCGCCCACGGGGGGCATGAACCCATTGCAAAATTCATTCAGATTCTTCTGCAGGGAGGAGGCTGGGTTACATCAAGTCCCAAGGCATCTTTAACTCACAGCTAACAGGCCATTCTCCATTTACCCAACAACCATTAACTTTAACCTTGCTCGAAATCTGCCTAGCCCAAGAGTACTGCACAGCGAAGACGGACGGCCTAGATGCCCCTCTGGGCGGCAGGGCGGCCTGGACCGCGTCCGTCCAATGCCCGCTTTTGGATGGCTGGGATTGGGCGGCGCAAAGGCCCTATTCCCTGAAGTTCTTTCCCTCTGTATCTGCTCCTCAACAAATTCTTCCCAAGAATATTTTTGGTCTCGGGTACCTGATACTCAAGGACCACCCGCCGCCCCCTCCGCCACCCGGAACATCACGGGGCTGTTTAGAATAAAACAGCCCAGAGTGCTTAACAGCGCCAGGGCTGCCGAGCCCGCTCCTCCAGGGCCGGTTGCGTGCAGCCGATGAGACGGGGTCGGCGGCCGGGCCACTCCCGGGTCCGCCCTCTGCCCGGCTCCCCCGGACTGAGACGTCTCGGGAGCGAACGCGGGACCGTCTCTCGTACGCAACAAGGGCGCCATACTCTGGAAACCCTCAGCATGAAGGCAGCGCCCAGACCGCATAGCCCCACAGGGAGGCTGCCCGTTAGGGGCTCCTGTGGGCCACCCTCAGGGCCTCCACAAGTTTCCAAAGAAGCGCAACGTCTTCTCTGGAGTCTCCTGTTGCCCTCCCCACTAGGAGTCGCAACAATGCCTTCCCGGGCACGTCCTTCTCTCCGCCTCGTCCCTTCCCATGCCGCCCCCTGCTCCCAGGCCCCTTACAAGACCTCCCGGCCTAGGAGAGATCGAAACGACCACTCACAGCTTCACTACATTTTCCACCACAGCCGCCATCTTCCCGGCTCCTCTCCCTCAGGCCTAGAGGCCCGGAGCCCGCAGCGCGCAGGCGCTGGGGCCGCACGGGGAACCACTTTCCTCGTCCTTCTGCGCAGGCGCCGCCCGTGCGCGCGCGCCCGAGAGCGAGCGACGGAGTACGAGATACTTGCGGTTCTCCTGGGCCATGGAGACGAGGGACGAATGCGCAGGCGCGACGGAGACGGGCGCGCGTCCCGAGACTCCGGCTCCAGTTCTCCCTCTTCCACCTGGTGGAGTGGGAGGAGAGAGAGAGTATCTGGGCCCGTCCAAAAATGAGAAGGTGAGAGGTTGGGGAGAACTGGCAGGCCCAGAGGTGGCCTAGATAGAGTTCATGCGTCCTGCTACCTCGCCGACCTTTCTTTAACCTCATGGTTAACCCTTTACACTCACTTACAGGCCAGGGGTTGGTGGGTACTCGAAGGTAAGAGGAGTGAACAGTCCACTTGGGCTGCCAAACATGTGCCCATTTTAGGGAGGGCGAAGTTAACTCCCAGAACCTGGCAGATCTTTGACCTGAATATTGGGGGTCTGACAGAAGTTCCCCCACCTTCCTGCCACCATATCAAGCCACCAACTTAATTGATGCCCGCCTCTTCTCCCTTGCTTCCTACTCCCAAGCTCGTAACCTCCATGAAGAACTTCCCTCCTGCAACTATCTTCTGTACCATTCATTTCTCCTTCACTATTGAATCACGCAAATTCATCTACAAATACGACTTTGAAAAAAATCAGAGCCCTTCCTTAAGCCCATTCTGCTTTTGATTGTCACCCCATTTCTTTTCACCCTATAAAAACACATACTCTGTTTATACTCCATATCTCTGTTGACTTATTTCCAAGTCTCTTTCTGCCCAGTTTAATGGGGATTTTGTTCCCCCAGTTCATTGAAACATCTTCTAACAAAGACACCACGACCTCCATTTCAACAGATTTAGAGATTTCCTCTCTGTCCTTATCAGCCTATCAACCCCCATGACACCACTGACCATTCCCTTCTTTTTCAAACTCTTCTCCAGGTCTCTGAGACATGCACTCTTCTGGCTGTCCCCCTATCACACTGGCACACCTTCACAAAGAGGCTATCCTATGCTATCACAGAGGCTCACCTTCAGCCTCTTTTGCTGGCTCTCCATCCTCTCTTCCACCTGTAACTGTCAGAGCCCCCAGGGCTTGGTCTTTGGTCCTGGTAATATATCTTATTTCAGCAATTCTAAGATGCACCTATTCCCCGCCCCATCCCCATTTTAATATTTCAGAATCAGGACACATCTTACCATCACTGTGCCTTAAAATCATGTTTGGCAGATGAGAGTTGAGAGGTATTTTCATTGCCTACCTTGCACAAACTTGCAGAATAGGCATCAGCGGCTTGGAAGGACACCCAGCAACAATCCTGGTGCACTCTTGTACCCCCAAATGATTGTGGGTATCACAGGTGACTCCAAAGCAGGAGTCAAAAGTATGCATTACAGCCTGAATGTTTGTGACCCCCAAATGCATATATTAAAGCCCTACCCCCAGTGTGATAGTATTTGGAGGTGGGGTCTTTGGGAGGTTATTAGATTTAGAGGAGGTCTGAGGGTGGGGCCTTCATGATGGGATTAGTGCCCTAATTAGAAAAGGAATCCAGAAATATCTCTCTCCATGAGGAAAGGCCATGTAAGGACACAGCAAGAAGGCAGACGTCTACAAACCAGGAAGTGGACTTCCACCAAGAATCAAATCTGCTGGCACCTTGATCTTGGACTTCCCAGCCTCCAGAACTGAGAAGTTAATGTCTGTTGTCTGTGGTACTTTGTTACAGCAGCCTGAACTGTCTAAGACAGTGTGCGAGCCCTGAAGCTGAGTGCACACATACCCCATGACTGAGCAATTCTGTCCGTGGATACATATATGGGAAAGCCTGTAGGAGAATGCTCACAACAGCATTAATTGTAATAGCCTCAAACTGGAGCATCCCAAATGCCCACAGCGCTAGAGTGGATTAAACAACATCGAAAAGAACAAACTATTGCTACACAACAACACGAATGAATCTCAAAAAACTTAATATTTGAATAAAAGAAACCAATTTTGAAAGAGGACATATCGTATGATTCCATTTATATCAAGTTATGTAAACAGACACACTAACCTATGGGGATAGAATTCAGGAAAGTGGTTCCCTGTGGAAGATAATAACAAGGAGTGGGGGGCACTAGGTGCCTAGTAATGTTCCTTTTCTTCATCTGGGTTACACAGGTTTATTCACTTTGTAAAAATTCATTGACCTACACAAGATTTGTGCACTTCTCTGTAGGTATGTCTCAATAAAAAATTTTAAATAAAAAATATTAGAAATGATAAGTAGGCTAGTTCTCTATTATTGGAAAGGCAGTTTATGAGCGCAGCACCAATGGCTTTTGATTCTTTTAGGATTCTTTTAAGAAATATTCCATCACTGAATAACAGATACTCCCTATGCTCTGAACCAGTGACCAATATATATATATAGTGTTACTCTTACAGACAGGAACCAAGCAGTGGAAGTCGGGGTGCAGCCTCTTGCAAGCTCAACTAATGACTCTTTTGCAAAATGTTTGTTTTCTGTTTCTGCCGCTCAGGGCTCTGGCTGATCTAGAGCCTTTAGGACCCAATGAAGGAATGCTTCCACCAGGGGGCACAAAAATGTTTTCTCTAAATTAGGATCTGAGACTGCCAGTGGGCTATTTTGAGTTCCACCTGCCACTGGGCAAAGTAAAAAGTGGGTACCATTGTTGGCTGGGGTGACTGATTTTAATTCTCTAGGGTAAATGGGATTGCTGTTACCCAGTGGGGGCAGGGAGAAATATAAACAAAACCCAGGGGATCTGCTTAATATTATGTTCAGTGATGGGAATACCCTGACAATCCAGTGGTTAGGACTCGGCGCTTTTACTGTGAGGGCCCGGGTTCGATCCCTGGTGGGGGAACTAGGATCCCGCAAGCTGCGAGACCAAAAAAAAAAAAAAAAAAAAATTACAGTCAGGGAGACAGGCTCCTGATTGGGTAGTTTTCAAAAAATTATTTTCTGGGGCTTCCCTGGTGGCAGAGTGGTTGAGAGTCTGCTTGCTAATGCAGGGGACACGGGTTCGTGCCCCAGTCCAGGAGGATCCCACATGCTGCGGAGCGGCTGGGCCCGTGAGCCATGGCCGCTGAGCCTGCGTGTCCGGAGCCTGTGCTCCGCAACGGGAGAGGCCACAACAGTGAGAGGCCCGCGGACCGCAAAAAAAAAAAAAAAAAAAATTATTTTCTTTCTTTCTTTATTTTTGGCTGCGTTGGGTCTTCGTTGCTGCGTGCGGGCTTTCTCTAGTTGCAGAGAGCAGGGACTACTCTTCGTTGCGGTGTGTGGGCTCTAGGCACGTGGGCTTCAGTAGTTGTGGCTCACGGGCTCAGTAGTTGTGGCTCGGGGGCTGTAGAGCACAGCCTCAGTAGCTGTCGTTCATGGACTTAGTTGCTCTGCAGCATGTGGGATCTTCCCAGACCAGGGCTCAAACCTGTGTCCCCGCATTGGCAGGCAGATTCTTAACCACTGCACCACCAGGGAAGCCCACCTGATTTGGTATTTAATTCCAACCTTCCCACTGAATACAAACTAAAAAAAACAGAGGAAGTGAAAAAAAACTTAAAAGCATTGACAAGCTAGTAGTATAGTGACGAATTCCTGAGCTGACATTTAAGAGGTTGAAGCCCAGAGCTGTAAGCCCAGAATTCAAGGCAATTTTTGTCCTGGGGACATTTACTGATCTGGAAGATATAACTGTGACGCTAAGCTGTTGTTTGGTGGTCTTTGGTGGGGAAGGTCAAAATCAAAACCCAGAGCCTGCCCAAGGTAGAAGTCAGATACCCTACTACCAATACATGCCCACTTTAAGATGGGATCCTAACTTCTGTGGACTAGTAGTCCAGAATCATATTATCCAGGTGGTCCAGGGAAGCTCAAGCCTTGAACTTGGATTAAGTGGACCCATCCTTATAATGCCTCTAGTCACCTAGCAGAAGGAAGCATATTTGGGACCAAGCACTATCCTTTCTGAAAGAACGTACTGTCATCCAAGGCCTCAAATTATTTCTAAAAATACTTTTTCAGATGCAATATCCAACTCTTAGTCAAAGATAATCAAACACACAAAGAAACAAGAAACCTTGCACAAGAACTGACTGCAGGGCTTCCCTGATAGTGCAGTGGTTAAGAATCTGCCTGCCAACGCGAGGGACACGGGTTTGAACCCCAGTCCAGGAAGATCCCACATGCGGCGGAGCAACTAAACCCATGTGCCACAGCTACTGAGCCTGTGCTCTAGAGCCCGGGCTCTGCAACAAGAGAAGCCACCACGATGAGAAGCCCATGCACCGCAACAAAGAGTAGCCCCTGTTCACAGCAACTAGAGAAAGCCCACACACAGCAACGAAGACCCAACACAGCTAAAAATAAATAAAATTAAGAAAGAAAGAAAAAACTGATTGCAAACAGTATAAAGCACAGATTGACCCATACAGATGTAAGATGCTGGAATTATCTGATACCGACCATAACATAACACTGCTTATTGTGTTTAAAGAAGATAAAGACAAGTGTAAAAATATCTGCAGGCAACACATTTCTATTAAGAAGTGTCACAACAGAATTTTTAAAGAACCACATAGAACTCGTCCAACTGAAAAATACCAACACCAAAATTAAGAACACAATAAATTGGTGAAAAAGCGAATAGGCACTGCTGAAGAGAGAATGAGTGAACTACAGGGTACATAGGAAGACATTGTCTTGTCCTTAATACAGCATGGAAGACAAAAGAAAAGAAAATACAGAATTAGACTAGAAACATAGAGGATATATAGAGAGATCTAAGATGCATTTAACTGGAGTCCCAGAGGGTAAGGAGAAAGAAAGCGGGTAGAGGCAATATTTAAAGAGAAAGTGATCAGTAATTTTCCAAAAATGATGAAATACACGAATTCACATGTTGTAGAAGCCAAATAAGGCCCAAGCAAGCTAAAGAAAGACAATGGAAATAAATACTGAAGTGTCCTGACGTCTGCAACTTACTTTCAGAAGGTCAGGAAGAAAGTTTTTATATTAAAGAGATAGAGCAAATGAGGCAAAATGGTAATAACTGGCAGATCTAGATGAAGGTGTATGGGTGTACACTGTACCATCCTTCTAATATTTCTGTGGGTTGGAAATGCTCCAAAATAAAAAGTTTCGGGGAAGTGTCTATACAGGGAGATCCTTCAAGAACTCAAATTCTTTAAAAAAGAAGATTTAGGACATGTCACCTGGTAAAGAACCCTGAACAGGCAAGATGCAGGTTGAAGGCAAAGGTATCAAGAACTGGGTAGTGAAGAAGGGAGGTTATTCACACCAGACAAAGCTTTGTTGTAGAAAAGTCTACATATATTTCTTTTATTGCTGTGTCCAGTGTATTTTTTATATATTTTCATTCTCCCATTCTTCTCTCTTTCTCTCCACTCTTGTGTATAGGGTATATTGGTGGTAATTAACTTTACAGTGTAGTTTGTAGTTTGCAAAATATTGAGATGGGCTGGTAAAGGAATTGCAGGGGGAATGGACATCATCTCGAAATCCTGGACTTGGAAGTGGATGTGGTCATTGACAAGATTGTGAGTTGTCTCCCTTTGGGAAATGAGTGAATGTATTTTGGACAGAAAGAGGCATAGATGTATTATACCATGTATGTATTATATAATACATATAAATATATGTATATATATTATATATATATAATAATACCTATGATATTTTTAAGAGTAAATACTAGAATAAGGACATGCATGGACGTTGGACATCTAAAACAGTGGACTGTAGGGATATTTGTCTTTTTTTTTTTTTTTGGCTGTGCGATGAGGCTTGCGGGATGTTAGTTCTCTGACCAGGGATTGAACCTGGGCCCACAGCAGTGAAAGCGCAGAGTCCTAACCACTGGACCACCAGGGAATTCCCGTGGCATATTTGTCATTTTTTTGGTTGTCCAACGACAACTTGTCCTCCTATTTGTGGGAGGTGGTACCTGTAGGATATGTATAGCACTATCCAAGTTGAAGAGGGAAAGTCCTTCACTCCGCCTCTGGCTACCTTGGTGAAGCAGGTATCCCGAGTTTAGTCTGATGCTTCAGTTTCGCCATCTAGTCCCCTTTCTCCACCCAGACATGCCAACCCTGAGTGGTTTCCCAGGGTCCTTGGCCTGATGCCTGATGCAAGGTAGGTGGGGAGCACTGCCAGGGGAACCGGGACAAGAATGTCCCTCTTTCATGGCCACTCTGTCCTCACCTCAGGTCCAAGCTGAGGTGCCTTCGTCCAGCTGGGTGAAGCTATAAGGAAGCTGTCCTTTTTCTTGTCTTCCCCTCCTGGGCAGATGGAGACAAGCCACTCAAGCCCTGAGGGGGAAACTGCAGGTAAGACGGTGCTGGCCTTCAGCTCCCCACCCTTTGCCTTCACACTTTACCAGGGTCTGAAGCTGAACCCGTGTTGGGGGAGAGGGTTGCAGTTGAGTACAGGCTTTGGGGTCTCACAGTGGGTTCAAATCCCACTACAGATAGTACATCTCCTATTCTGTAAATGATGGCAAAAATTTCAGATTAAAAACAAAAAGTTTGGTGGGAACATAAAATGGTGCAGCTCCTATGGAAAATGGCAGTTCCTTAAGAAATTAAATATAGAATGATCATGTGATCCAGCAATCCCACTTCAGTGTACACACCCAAAAGAAATGAAAGCAGGGACTCAAACAGATATGGGTACACCCACATTCAGAGCAGCATTGTTCACAATTGCCAAAGACAGAAGCAACCCAGGTGTCCATTGATGGATGGATGGATAAACAAAATGTGGAATACACAGACAATGGAATATTACTCAGCTTTTAAAAAAATATTTATTTATTTATTTTTGGCTGTGTTGGGTCTTTGTTGCTGCGTGCGGGCTTTCTCTAGGTGTGGTGAGCGGGGGCTACTCTTCGCTGTGGTGCGTGGGCTTCTCATTGTGGTGGCTTCTCTTGTTGCGGAGCACGGGCTCTAGGCGCGTGGGCTTCAGTAGTTGTGGCTTGCGGGCTCTAGAGCACAGACTCAGTAGTTGTGGCGCATGGTCTTAGTTGCTCCACAGCATGTGGCATCTTTGATTAGGGATCAAACCCGTGTCCCCTGCATTGGCAGGTGGATACTTAACCACTGTGCCACCAGGGAAGTCCTCAGCTTTTAAAAAGAATGAAATTTCAACACATGCTACAGCATGGATAAACCTTGAAGACATCATGCTAAGTGAAATAAGGCAGTCACAAAAAGACAAATAGGGAATTCCCTGGTGGTCCAGTGGTCAGGACTCGGTGCTTTCACTGCCCTGGTTCAATTCCTGGTCTGGGAACTAAGATCCCATATGCCGTGAGGCTCGGCCAAAAGAATAAAACAAACCCCCAAACTAAATACCGTATGATTCCACCTGTATCAGGTCCCTAGAGTAGTCAAATTCATAGACACATAAAGTAGAAGGGTGGCTGCCAGGGGCCGGGGCAGGGGGTGTGGGGAAATGTGGAGTTAGTGTTTAATGGGTACAGAGTTTCACTTCGGGAAGATGAAAAAAGTTCTGGAAATGGATGGTGGTGATGGTTGCAGAATAATGTGAATGTACTTAATGCCACTGAACCATATGCTTAAAAATGGTTGAAATGGGGGCTTGCCTGGTGGCGCAGTGGTTAAGAACCCGCCTGCCAATGCAGGGGACATGGGTTTGAGCCCTGATCCAGGAAGATCCCACCTGCTGCAGAGCAACTAAGCCCGTGCGCTCTAGAGCCCATGCTCCACAACAAGAGAAGCCATGGCAATGAGAAGCCCGCGCACCGCAATGAGGAGTAGCCCCCGCTCGCCGCAACTAGAGAAAGCCTGCGTGCAGCAACAGAGACCCAACACAGCCAAAAATAAATAAATAAATTTAAAAAAAGGTTAAAATGGTAAATTTCGTGTTATATATGTTTTACCAGAATAAAAAAAACGCATCACCTTTTAAAAAACAAATCAGTGTAGTCAAGAAAAATGCCTCCTGGTCTAATTCTGCTTCGGCCTCTGGTATGAAATCTCTGCCTAGAGGTAGAAAAGCCTGGGGGTGAGGTGGGAGTCTGAGATTTGTAGAGTCAAAAGGATGGAAAAGAACCAGCAGAGAATGGAAGAGGGGTCACCGAGGCCGGCATTGGCCTCCAGCTGCCCACGTGGTCTGTACCAGTCAGACACCAAGCCCCACCCCAGCACCTTCCCCTGCTCTCAGTCCCCACTGTCCCCACGCGG
Organism: Aethalodelphis obliquidens; assembly: GCF_003676395.1. Taxonomy (NCBI): domain Eukaryota; kingdom Metazoa; phylum Chordata; class Mammalia; order Artiodactyla; family Delphinidae; genus Aethalodelphis; species Aethalodelphis obliquidens. The sequence continues at coordinate 2,992,320 of NW_020838013.1, read as the reverse complement.
AGCCAGCCCTCTTCCTGCAACGGCTTCTTCCTCTTTGATCTTTGGTCCGTCTCCCCACTCGGCCTGGCTGGTGACCCTTCTAAAACCTGGGTCTGACCCCCCGTCTCTCCTGCTTAAACTCTTTCGGCAGCTCCCATGGCCTCAGCTTCAGCCTTGCAAGGAGAACTGTTCTAAGCCGACTCCGACCCAGTTTTCCAGCTTCACGGTCCTGCCTTTCCCGAGCCCCGGGTTCCTTTATGTCTCACAGCATAACCATGTTTGAATACCTTCCATGTGCACGCTAATAAACGTTATCCCTGACTTGCTTAACAACCCTGCTAGGTTGTTAGGTAGGTATCACTGACTGCATTTTAGAGATGGGGAAACTGAGCCTCACAAGGCTAGGTTGGACTCAGAGACCTTTGCTCTTTTTGCCACGTGTCAGATCCTCTCTGTCACTCACTCTGGTGCCTCAGTGCCTTTGCTTATATGTGAGCATAAGTCCGTCAACCCTCAGGTTTGGCTCAGAATCACGACACCACCGCACCCTTGCCCCAGACATTACCGATCTTGGTGTTTTCTTCATGGTGTTCAACACTATTGGAAATTTACTTGCTTACAGATTTGATATCCTTCCCCCCACCAGACTTGGAGCATGTCTGAAGCACTGCAGGTGCTCAATAGGCAGCGCTGATGAGATGGGTCTGCTGACGAGCAAGGCTGATCCCGCCCAGCCCCAGGCCCAGCCCGCCCTGCCGTGCGCTCCCTCAGTCTTCTGGCGCCCGAGAAGCTGTTGGTTCCACTGCGCCAGGCCTGTGGTTATTCCTTGCCTCTTGGGCCTCCCTGACAAACCCCAGCCCCCAGGGCCAGCTCCTGGCCTACTCCGGTGCTTGGCCGTCTCTTGTCAAACACCCGAATTAATGTCAGAATATCCCCAATTGGCACTTGGTTCGTTCCTGCTTCATTCTCACTACGGGCTAGGAATGGGGTACCGTCTTCCAGAAGGCAGGCCCCGCCCTGTTCAAGGCCCTCTGGGGCTGGGGTCTCCCCCAGGGTCAGCCCACAGCTCCCAGAGCCTGGCCTGACTTCAAGAGGAGCCTGGGGGCAGGGTACGGTGAACACAAGTACCAGCAGCAGCAAGTTTTATTGCAACCAGAATCCCCTGGTCATGTAGGAGGGGTGGGGTGGAGGGACATCGGTCACTGGTGCCACATTCCCAGTTAAGGACACAGAGCCAGAGATCCAGCTGGCTGTGCCCCACGTCTTCCCTCACCCTCCGCCCCCCAGCAGGGCGCTGATGGGGCTGAGGCAGAGGGAGGTGAAAAGCAGATTCCATTTCAGCAGAGCCTCAGTCCAAGGGGTCTGAGGAGCAGTTGGCGGTGGGGGTCCAGGTGGCCCAGGAGGCACAGGGCACTTTGGGCTGACGTCTACACATATCCTCGTGGGGCTTAGGGGAAAGCAAAGAGGCCACTCTGTCCACGGGGAGAGGGTGGGAGGGAGGGGAAACAAAGGCTCAAAGTGAGAAATCACTGGCCAGCAACCACGCAGGTGGGACCTTGGGACCCCGACTTCTAGATCAGGGCCGTGTCCACCAACTGTCTCTGGCATTCACCCCAGCCTGGCCATTCTTGTGTCCTATGTGGGGATCTGCAGGTGGCCCAGGTCCTGGTCCATGATCTGGAGAACGTCGTCCAGGATGGAAGGCCCCAGGTCTACATGCAGGGAGAGCAGGGAGCTGGCGTGGGACAGGAAGGGCTCCTCAGCCCCAGACTCGGGGCTCAGCCCACTGTGGGTCGAGGCAGCCTCTGGAATCCGCCAGATGTCCACACTCCCTGCCTCCTGCGGGGAGGGCTGTGGGGAAGGCTGAGGGCTCTCCAGGTGCAGGCGAGGGGGTTTGGGTGGGGCCTGGGCGGCAGGCAAGGTGAGTGCCTGGGGCCCGCCGATGACGGGGAGGGAGATGGCGTTCTTGAGCAGAGGGGACGGCCCGTCGGGGAGCTCCCGCCCGCACAGGGTGGCCGTGCGCATCAACTGGAAGGGCAGCTCAAAGCCACCATCCTCCTCGGCCTCCTCGACCGCCGTCCCCGGCAGGAGGTGGAACTTGCCTTGCAGGAAGGAGATGTCACCGAACATGTCACTGCCGCCACCACTGCCGATGTGAATGGTGTGACGGAAGTCCCCCAGTGGTGGGCTGATCATGTCTGAGGACAGCAGGTCCCGCAGCTTCTCCTTCTTGCCTTTGCGGCTGCCGCGCTTCAGGTAGATGGGCACCTTGGTGGACATCGCGACCTCACCACCCAGGCCTGGACAGTCTGCTCGCAGGACCACGGCCTCTGCTGCCTCCTCTCACCACCCTCAAGAAACACCTAGAGGGAGGTTTCCAGACACCAAACACCTGCCAAGTGCGTGTGGTGTGACCAAAGTTGGCCCAAGGAATTTGGAAAAGAAAGATAAACGATCGATGAAGTCAGAGGATCGAGATCACAAAAATCACTTTCTCCCAAGAGGGTTGAAAACTCGTCTGAAAACTGGAAGCAGGAAGGCGCAGAGCTCGTAGGCAGTGATGCTGTCTGGGCTCGTCCTCGCCAGCTTCTCTCTGGTCCAGGGCTGAGGAGCTGAAACATCAAGGGTACAAGTCAGGGACAGAAGGACAAAGGCAGAGGCATCCGTCTTGTTTCTGGGTCTCTTTCATCAGCCCTGGGAGCCCACGTGGCGCTGCACGCCTGTGGGGAGCCCTCCTGGCTGAAGCCTGTGTTCGCTCACGGACTTGTTGCACCTCAAGGCCTGGATCAGCAGTGCCAAGCCCCTCCCTCCGTGAGTGGGGAACCTAAGCAACAGGACTGAAGTCACACACCTGCCCCGGCTCTGATTCTTGCCCTGAGTCCCCAGCTCTGCTCATCGCTGTGGTCTGCATTCAACTGTGCCCAGGACATGACCAGTGCCAACTTGTCTGGGGGTCTCACAGATTTGTCTCAGCTCCCGATTGACGGAGGATTGAGATCTTGTAACCTCTGTCTCATCCTCCCAGGCCTGGCACAGCAGGAGTTCAGCCAACAGTGCATAACGACCGACACCTCCCATTTGGCCCCATCACATCCTACTGGAAGTGAGGTCACCTGCTCAGAGCTTCCCTTTTCTCCTCCTCTCCGTTAGGAGTTCCTTATGGGCAGGGCCTAAGCTTAATGTAGTTTCTGCCCCTCCTCCCTGCCCCAGCGCCTAAGGGGAAGATGGAGTGGGGGATACAAATATCTGGGGCGTGGCAGCTCTGCTCTGTGCCTGGAATTTCGTTGAGTTCTTTGCACACACATCTCATTTAATCATCACAACCACCCTCCTATCATTCCCATTTTAAAATTAGAGCTATCAGGGAATTCCCTGGCAGTTCAGTGGTTAGGACTCAGCGCTTTCACTGCTGTGGCCGGGGTTCAATCTCTGGTAGGGGAACTGAGATCCCACAAGCCACTAAATAAACAAACAAACAAACAAATAAATAAATAAAATTAGAGCTATCGGACATTTTGGAGGGATTCCCATAAGGCATTGCAGAGAGAGAGAAGCAAAATGAAAAAATGTAGTCTAGAAGGTTCCATTTTTTGAAAACATTGACCAGCTCTCCTCCCCACTCCCTGAACATGCATGTATGTGTACCTACATATACAGGTCTGCATAGGATTATATTCGATATAGGAACAGAGAAGAATATAGAAGGCTGGCACTAGGTTGTCATATGGGATACCTAGACTGGGGTAGAGGGCAGGGATGGGGTGTGGGGCTTGTGACATGGGAGGAAAGTTGTCCTCAGAAAAAATTAATACCTGGGGCCCATTACTAAGAAATGATATATGTAAGCCAAATATGAAAGGATGGTCACCAAAATGTTGATGGTGGTTCTCTCAAAGTGGTAGAATTTCAGGTGACTTCCCTCTCTTGTTCATACTTTTATAAGCTCAAATTCTTTTTTTTTTTTAATTTTTTTTTAAAGGAACTCTTTTATTTATTTATTTATGGCTGTGTTGGGTCTTCGTTTCTGTGCGAGGGCTTTCTCTAGTTGCAGCGAGTGGGGGCCACTCTTCATCGCGGTGCGCGGGCCTCTCACTATCGTGGCCTCTCTTGTTGCGGAGCACAGGCTCCAGACGCGCAGGCTCAGTAGTTGTGGCTCACGTGCCTAGTTGCTCTGCAGCATGTGGGATCTTCCCAGACCAGGGCTTGAATCCGTGTCCCCTGCATTGGCAGGCAGATTCTCAACCACTGCGCCACCAGGGAAGCCCTATAAGCTCAAATTCTTAATAAGAAGCATGTATTATTTATGAGCACGTATTATTCATGTAGTCAGAAAAAATAAAGATATTTTTAATGTGGGAAAAATAAATACACTCTGGAGGGGTATCGTGCAGGTTTGACAGAAAAAGGAAGTGGAGCAAGCACTTCCTCTAGTTCCCACGGTGGGGGATTGGCCTGATGTGTAGAATCAGAGCATGGAAGGCAAAGAAACTTGTCCAAGGTCACCCAGCAGGTACCTAGAGGAGCCCACTCTCCCCAGGCCAACAGGGGCTGAGCAGGTGGGAAATCACTGGGGAAGCACCGAGCAGCATCAGGGAGGCCTCTGCCAGGTCCTCTGCCCCATTATTCATCCCAGGCCAGGCCGGGCAGGGCGAGGGAAGAGTGAGGGGACTGGCAGGAGGGAGCAGGAAGGAGGAAAGAGGATGCAGGAGAGGCTGAGTCCCAGCTACACCCCCCCCCAGCCCAGGCCCTTACTCAGGAAACCCCACCCCAGGACCGGACACCCTGGGTCAGTCGAGCTGAGCCAAAGAGACCGGACATCTTGCCCCTCCCAGAGCACCTGCAGCTTAATAGGAAACAAAAGAATGACTCTCCGGTGGCAGAATTCCAGCTAAGCTTGGAAGAAGCTGGAGGGAGGAAGAGGGAGGCAGGGAGTGCTCTGAAGTGGAAGTCTTGGACTCCTATCACTCCTTTATCTAACAAACATTTATCTGTGCCCACCATGCCAGGTCTGGGGGCATGCCGACACACCTCCTATCTGTCCCCTTGGCAGGAGAAGTCTTGGGGTAGCTTTTCCTTCTTTTTCACTCACGGAGAGGGGGGCTAACGGAGGGGATCTGCCCAGAACTTGGGCCAGTTCCCTCCCATCATTCAGGGGTGCCAGGACAGCCTGAATGTTTCCACAACAAATCCGGTGTCCCTGACAGCTCTCTTGCTCTGAGCCAGATGTACCCACCCAATTCCAGATGTGGGGAGAACTGAGGCTGGGGGGAAGGGTTGGGCCAGCCTCAACCACCAGGGGAGAGCTGGGAATTGCAACCGTCAAGCCCCAAGTATTCAGATTTGGCAACTACAAGACCCCAGGATCCAGCTACCCTTGCATGGTTTCCATTTTAACGTCCCAGGCACAGCACGGTGGGTGTCATTACTGGCCTTTACAGAGGCAGAAGCTGAAACTCAGAGATGTTAAGCAACTTTGCTGAGGTCACCCAGCTAGTAAGAGGAAGAGTGGGCACTACTACGTAGCTGGGTCCCAGTGGCTCCGATGCAGTGGGCCGTGTCAACCTCTGTGAACTGCTTGGGGAGCAGGAGAGAAATAGGCTCCCACCTGGGCTGGGGCCACCGGGTCCCCAGACCTCTTCCATTTAAGTCCTACCTCTTGGTTGGCCCCCTCTCTCAATTTGCAAGTGTCCAGAGATGTGAGAATGAGCTCTCCATCAGGACAAGGCTCTGGGGGCCTGGGACGGGGGGCCTTCCTGCAGCTTTGGGAGGAGCAGATGGGAGACATCCCAGCTCTGTTGGCTTGCTCTGGAAGGAGCCCGGGGCCTCCTTTAGAGAAAATGACTTCCTGGATGCAGAACCACTCCTGTCACAAGAAATACTAGGCCACTCTCCACCAGGAGTGTTCAAAAAGCAGGCCTCTGACCTTGAACCCATCTCTACCTGGAACTCCCCCTAACCTTGGGAAGACACCTTTCCTCTCTGGGCCTCACCTTCCTCGTCTATGAAATGGGATGACAATAAAGCCATTACCAGGGGGCTACTGGAGACCCTACTGCCATACTGCAAGTGAGAGAGAGCGCCGATGTACAAAGACAGGGTTAGCGGGTCACTTGTCAGCCCCGATATTTATTCAGCAAATAGCTGTAGGGCCTTCCTCAAGCATTTTGGTTCTCCGGGGACAGTGCTCCAAACAAGACCAAAAATGAACAGCCCCCGAGCAGAGGGGTCCGCCTCCGCCTGCCGGCCAGGACTTAGCCTGCCTGCGTAGAGTCCCCCTCGCTGGCAGCGGGGTCTCCCAGCGTCGCTGTGCGGAGCGGCGCTCGGCTCCGCGGCCACTAGGTGGCGCTCTCTCTCCCTATACTGCCCCTCGTCCCGGAGGGTTCCCGGCGCGCACCCGGGTCTCCAGAGCGTCTCCTGCTCCCCCAAGGAGCCGCACGTTGACGTACCAGGTGAGGATTGTCTGCGGGATCTTCTCTTGGGGGCCTCTGGTCTCACAACCCGACAGTGGGGGGAAAGGGAGAGATCCTGGACCCTGCCCGGGTATCCAAACTCAGAGAGGAGGCTCCCCCGTGCTTTCCGGCCTGGGCGATGTCCGAGTGTCCGCTCGGCTCAGGGCCAGAGCTCTGGCGTGCAGCCCCCGCCCCTGGCTCCCGTGGGTCCGGCTCCTCAGCCCCAGCTCGGGTTCCGGCGCCGACCCCTCCCAGCCCTCTGCCCGAGTGCAGCCCAGCGCAGTCCGGATCCGTTTCAGGACACTCCCGGCCACGGCTAAAGATAGGAGGACACCTCACCATCGACTAAAAATACGACCCTGAGCCCGGGCGGGGATGGCGGCGGGAGGGCACTCCCGGGTCCTGCGGTGGGGGGCGGGGGCTCTGGCGCAGTGTGGAGGGCTGGACCGGGAGTTCAGGTTCGGGATGCGCGGCGCACCGCAGGCCGAGGGGGAAGCGGGCGTGGCCGCCGGGACCAAGGCGCGGGCGGGAAACATGGTGCAGCCCGAGGCACCCGGGAAAGGATCTACGTGGAGGTGAGTCGGGGGCCGGGGCGCGAGCTGGGATGGGGCGCCTCAAGGATGGGCCTCCCTAGGAGCCGCGGTCGGGCCGCAGAGTCCCGGCCTGAACTCACCTTGAGCGCGTTCAAGCGACTGACCGGCGGGCGGCGAAAGCTCAGGAGCTGGACCGCGCGGCGATGGGACAGACCTGGGCTGTGAACTTACAGTGCTGACAGTGGCCCCTAAAGCCCCGCCCCCTGCCGCGGAGCCAATGCCGGGACCGCCCCAACTAGGCCCCGCCCACAGCCTCGCCCTACTCCCTGGCCCGCCTGGGTTCCCCCTCTGGAGGCGCAGCGCGGGGGTCCAGCAGTCGCGCGGGCCCGAGGGTCCAGTCCAAGCTCGGGCGGCTGCGGCCCAGGCAGCGTCGGCTGCCCGGGCCGGACTCCGCGGACTCCGGCTGTGCCCGTCGGAACCAAAACTCTCGGTTCTAGGAGGGCCGGGTCCGGGGAGGCGCCCGCACAAGTGTATTCAGTGACTACTAAGGAAATGAATGAGGCCTTAGAGGCGTCTATGTTAAAATATTACAGACTTCCGAGAGCTTTCAGGAGTTTGCCGCCCCTTAGAATAGAGGGCATTGAGGGTGTGTGCGGGCGGAGTGGCCGGGCCATGCCAGTGTTTGCTGTCAGGCTAAGTGGCTTCCGGGGCTGGGGTGGGACCCTTACTTAGACTCATTCCAACATTAGTTGATTGGCTGGTTGGTTGGTTCATTCATTCTTTCATTCATTCAGTACGAGCAACATTTACTGAAGGGCAGGCCCTACACAGGAGCTGGAGATAGACTAAAGGGAACTCTGCCCTTGCTCCTTTCAGTGATTCAGCAGATAATTGTGCATCTATAGGTGCCAGGCGCTGTTCTTGTCGCTGGGGATGCAGCCCCCTCCGGACTGGGACCTACTGTCCAATGAAGGGAAATGGAGGAAACCCAAGTCCCCAAGTAGACTGTGATACCCGTCTGAGGGAGCAAGTGCTAAGAAGAGTGGGGCAAAGGAAGGGTGGATGGTAATGAGGTGAGGGGACCTTGCTTTCTGGAGGGTGACAGCTGTGACCGTACAATGTGACCAGGATGATGAAAGCTTCCATACTGTAAATGTGGGAGGGACTCTTAGGGAGAGGGAGTCAGGAAGGCATCCTGAGGGAGGGAAGGATGGGGAGAAGGGGAGTGGAGTAGGCAAATGGCCCCTCCCTAAAGATGTCCATGTCCTAGTCTCTGGAACCTGTGAATATATTTCGTTACACAGCAAAGAATAATTAAGGTTGCCAAAGGAATTACAGTTACTAATCAACTGACTTTAAAAGAGGGAGATTACCCTGAATTATCTGGGTGGGCCCAATGTAATCATGATGGTCCTTAAAAGTGGAAGAGGGAGACAGGAGAGTCAGAGAAAGAGATGTGATGACACAAATGCTGTGTTGCTGCTTTGGAAGATGGAGGAAGGGGCCACAGACAAAGGCATGTGGGTGGCCTCTAGAAGCTGGAAAAGTCAAGGAAACAGATTCTCCCCCAGAACCTCCAGAAGGAACACGGCCCAGCTGACGGCTTGATTTTAGACCCATGTTGGACTTCAAACCAACGGAACCGTAAGTTAATAAATTTGTGTTGTTTTAAGCCCCCAAGTTTGTGGTGGTTTGTTACAGCAGCAATAGAAAACTAATACAGGGAAGTTTCCTCCTTTAACTCCCCAGGGAGCATCAGTCAGGTGGATTCTGCCAGGACTGGCCTGGTGGCTCAGAGGAAAACTGAGGCCTGGACAGTGGAGGAATGGGGCCCTGGGCCAAATTGTCGTGTGTGTGGATAAGTATTGTACCTCTCTCCCTTCCTGCCACCGCGGCTCTGCCAAGAATCCACCCACCCAGGCTTGCCTGTGCCCCTTACCAAGTGCCTCTTGCCCCTGAGCTCCTCAAATCCTCTGAGAGCCCAGCAAGGTGGGCAGAGCCAGCATCACTATCCCCCTTTACAGAAATGGAAACCGAAGCTCGGGCCCTGACAGTGATCTACTTAGACTGCAAGTGGCAAGACATGCTGGCTCCAGGCCCTCGTCCCCACTCAGTCTTCTCACCCAGCCATTGTCACCCCCCACCCCGCCTTCCTTCCCACACACAGCCAGGTAGGGGGACAGCTAGGTGCCAGGCCCTGAGCACTGCTTCTGAGCCACAGACCCAGGTTCTGAGCTGGCTGTGCTGCTGACTTGCTCTGTGGCCACAGACGAAGAAAGGACAGTCCCTTTCTGAGCCTTCTTGCCTGTAAAATGGGAGTTACATGAGTCCCAAGCAAGAGAAGGGACTTGCGAGTGTATTGTTGATGGGACCACACAGTCCCCGCAGGCAGGAGTTTCATGGAAACATTATAACAGGAGCTTTGGGGGGTGGTGACTGGCCTTGTCACCTGACCTGGAATGAGTCTAATGATGCCTAGATGACTCTAATGATGACCCCCCTGAGCCTGCGGCGCAGCCCCGCCCATCAGCTGAGCGTCCTCCATTGGAGGAAGGGGGTCGGGGAAGGTCAGGAGCTCCATTCAGGGCTGGTGGCAAAACAAAGTTACAGAGATGAAAGCTTGCAGAGGCAAAGACCCTCATCCAAGGTCACTCAAAGCCAGGAACGAACTCCAGAGCCCTTTGGAGAGGTTCTGGTGTATGTGTGTGTGTGTGTGTGTGTGTGTGTGTGTGTGTGTGTGTGTGCAGTTGGGGAGCCTTGGGGGATGGATAGAGAGCAGCAGATTTGGCCCCCGAGCCTGACCCAACCCCCGGACCCCTCCCTCAGCGACTAGCCATCCTCCCAACCAGGACCCAAAGCCACAGGAACTGCGCTCTGGGGACTGTTTTAATCCCACCTGGCTGTGACGTGGCTCTGCCCAGTGCCGGCTCCCTGTGCTGCTCTCCTGCCATCAGCCAGAGATACGACCCCCACAAAGCCCACATCCAAGGCCCGCTTTGTGCCGAGCACTGGGTTCTGTGCTTTGCAAGCACTCAGGTAGGTGGTTCATTCTCCCCATTCACAGATGCGGTCATGTCACTTGGCTGGGGCCTGAGGAATCCCTGGGGATGGGGCTGCTGGCAGCTCTCAGCTCTGCTGAATGGACGAGATCTTTGCAGATACGCCCAGTGTTGCCATGGCAGCCCTGCAATTAATGAGCATTTATAAAACAGGATTTCATTGACTAAAACTGGCTTTTTTATGCAACTTCTCAGGCAGTGTGTAAAGGCCCAAGTATGGGTGGTGAGGCCGGGATCCTGAGCCACGGGAGGGCCAGGGTGTCCTGTATTTCTGACCCCGTAGACACTCAGGCCAAGTGCCCCCTGCCCAGCCTGACTGAGGGTCTGCTGCCTCAGCTAGGGCCTGGACTATTCTTGCTGGAAGGACTCCTGGACACCCCAGTGTCTGAGGGGGTAGGACCCTGAGGGACATTCAGGACAGGTTAGAGGCAAGGAAGCCTGTGTGGAGCAATGCCCCAAGGGGCTTCCCTGGAGGTCCAGTGGTTAAGACTCTGTGCCTGCAATGCAGGGAGCATGGGTTCGATCCCTGATCCGGGAACTAAGATCCCACATGCTGTGCGGCACGGCCAAAAAATCCCCCCAAAAAATGTGGTATTCAAATTCCTTCTTCTCAGCCTGGAGCCTCGCCTTGATCCTGAGATAAGCCCAGTCCCCACCCCTCTGCCCCCCAGTCCCACAGCAACTTCCCGCACCCACAGGACCTGTAATCACCATACAGGGACTGACTCAGCCCTTCCTTCCCCGCCCAGTCTCTTCTTCCTGAAAATCACCCACGTCAGCAGCCCCAGCCCCCAAAGGCCCTGGGGGATAGAGCCCGAGGCCCCCTTTTCCGAGGTTAGCCTGGAAGAACGGAGGAACTGAGCCGGAGGGGTAGGACTCCCAGGCCGGAGCCAGCTCTCCTCGGCCCCGCCCACCCGGGGACCTAGGGAGGCAGGTGGGATGAGGGGACCAGGAGTCTGGGGACAGGTCTGAGAGCAGGGAGTCAAAAGGGAAGGGTGGTGATACTCTTGGGGGCGTCTAGGGGGCAGTGTGAGGAGACAAGGTCTCTGGAAGGGCCTCAGCCCCCGCCACCCCGATCCCCTGCCACAGGGAGACAGGGAGCAGGGCCAGAGCTCCGTCCACCCCTAGGAAGCCTCCTCCGCACAGCCTGAGCTCAGCCTGCAGGGCTCCGTGGCCTGAGCCAACCCCAGGCCTGGTTTGGATTTTTCCTTGATTGTTTCTTGTTTCCTTCCTCCCCTGGGCTCCTGCCAACTCCAGCCCTGCGCTCCTCACTTTTCACTTGCCTTCATAGAACTCTGACCTGGCAGAGGCTGGGATTCGAGATGAGAGTCCCTTCGAAGCTACCGCCAGCTTCTGCCTCTGCCTTGGACCCCTCCTTGGGAGCTGGGTGGCAGGGCCTTACTGGGGGACTTTCCTTTGGGTCCGGATTTTTGGCCCCAGGCCCAGGGCCATGGGGGTTTCCGGAGTGGTGACAGCCCTGTCCTAGCAGGGACTGAGGCACTTCCTCCCGGAGGCCTCTGGGAACATCCAAGCCACATGGCTGTCTTTTGGCCTGGGGAACACAGAGTTAGCAGGCGTTGTTTTCAACACTTCCCACCCCTTCAAGGCACCCTGTCATTATTCATTTTGAAAACTCATTTGCATCTACCTTGTGCCTAGAGCTGTGCTGACTGGAGAAGACACAGAGGGTCAAGGCTGGGCCCAGCCCTCAGAGAACAGATACCCTGAGTAAAACAGATAACCAATTCTAAACAGCACATTCTGCGCCATAACGGAGGTCCTTGACAGCAGAGGCCAGTTCTGATTTACCTCTTTCTATCCCAGGCAGCATAGACGAGGCTCAGTGAGCGACTATGGATTGAGTGAAGAACCAAAAAGAACAGCAGTAAGAAGGATTTGTTCTGCTAGAGGTGGGGAAACAGATGGAAGAGTTAGGAAGGCTTCAAGAGGAGGTGATATTTGAGCAGGGTATTAATGGATGAGTAGGAATTTGCCAGGCAGAGAAAGGAAAGGATATTTCAGGGGGAGCAGGGAGAGGCAAAGGCAAAGGCCAGAAGGAGTGCAAGTAGATGCATGGTGTGAGCGGGAAACAGGATAGATGTGTCCAGCAGACCACGGCATAGGAGAGGGGAAAGACCAGGAGGGTAGCTGGCGAGCACCATTATCCTTGCCCAGCTCCCATTCCTCTTATTCTGCTGACCACCCCTCAATTTTCCAGAGTCTCCAGTATGATTGACCTTGCCTCCAAGCTCTAAAAGTGGGTCTGAGGCCCCAGCCTACCCAATCTGAGTCATAGGGATGGTTTAGGGATGGGCATGTCAGCAGTGGGCTTCAGCCTGGGAACTTGTGGTGACTATTAGGGTGACAGATGCCAAGATGTCAACTCAGGGCTGTCAACTCACGGAAGAGCTTGTCCAAGAATAAAGCCAGCACAGAGGAAAGCAGAGCCCAGAGAATGACTCTCAATAACATTGTTCGTGCTTCTGGATCCAGCCATGCCTGAATCAGACATCCATTACATGAAGCAACAACTTACAATTTTTGTTTAGTCCTGTTGGAATTGGGTTTCTGTCACTTGCCCATTAAAGAATAATTAAAAGCAGACAATAGCTCACGAGAGCAGCCGAATGCTGTGGGAGGGAAGCAAGGATCTGTGCAGAAGTGCAACATGACCAGAATTGCATTTTTTTAATTTAAACTATCTTGTTGACATGGTAATGCTTTCGTGTGGTTCACAATTTAGAAATCACAGCAGGCTGAAGAGCCCACGTGCCACATTGAAAGATCCCGCATGTCGTGACGAGGATCCCGCGTGCTGCAACTAAAGACCCGAAGCTGCCAAATAAATAAATAAATAAAAATATAAAAGAAGAAATCACAAGAGGCAAAACGTCTCCCTCTTACCCCTGTTCCCCAGGTACCAGTTCTCCTCTCCACAAACAACCAGCGTTATCAGTTTCTTGTAAACACTTCTAGAGATACTCTTTGCACATGCAAGCAAAGCCCCGTCCGTTTATTTTTTACACAAATGGCAATATTTAGACAAGTAGAGCCCCAAAGTACAGCAGACCTTGGTGGGAGCAGGGGGAGGACAGGCCCCACTGCCGGGGGCGATGGGGGAGATTCTGCAGGAGCCATGGGAAGCCACAATTTATTGAGCCTCTGCTATTCACATTGTCCGGCACCTTCCTTTCTTCAGTTGACATTATATCTATGACCACTTCATGTCAGTTCATAGAGTATATCGTCAGTTTCATTTTCTCACAGCTGCACAGTATTTCACATGGGGTGTACCATAATTTATGCAAATTATGGCCTCTCCAGCCTCAAGCCCCCTCTCCACTCCCTCTGTTCTGGACAAGGGCCTTTCAGCCCATCAGCCACCCCCATGGCCTCAGTTGACGGACGTTTAGGTTGTCCCCAGCCCTTTCCTGTGACAAGCAGTGCTGCCATCTTGCACAGATGCTGTTACACACTCGTGTGAGCACAGCTGAAGAATAAGTTCATAGGGACTTGGGGGTCACAGGACACTCTCTGTTGTCATTTGGTCAGCTCTGTCCACTTGTCTTTCTCAGGTGATGTGCCAGGTCCAGGCCCCCATAGGGACCACAGGGCCCATTTCTCCTCAGCCTCACTGGCAACTGGTTCTCAGCCTTTTTGATTTGTGTCACTCTGGTAGGTAAACACTAACTAAAGACAAAGGAGCCTCAGTGTGGTTTTAATCTGTGTTTCTCTTGTAAGTGAGTTTGGCCATTTTTCATAGGCTTCAGGGCCATTTCTATTTCCTTTTCCATGAACTGGAAAAGGAATTAGAGAATTATGCTTAAGAGGATCGATTCAGAGAAGGGGACGTGGAGGGAGGCCTGACTGGAGGCAGGTGCCACTTTGCGGGGGATGGATCAGGAGAGAGACGGAACTTGGCTCTGAGCTGTGGTGTGAAAGACGGCGCTGGAGATGATGAGGTCGAAAGATTGGAATTTGGTGACAGATGGGCCACAGGGGCCAGGGAGGAAGGACCGGGGTCAGGCCGGTCCAGCGTGGTGACTTGGGTGATGAGAGGGGCCAGGGAGGAAAGGGAGGACAGTGGGGCCACCAAGGGAGATGGAGGATCCCAGCAGGGGCCCTGCCCACTCTCCACCCCACATCGTGACTGATGCAAAACACCAACCTGACGGCCACACGCCCCTGCTCACATGCTTCAGTGGCCACAAACCCTGGTCAGGGACCCTGCTGGCCTCCAGCCTCAAGCCACCTCTCGGCTCCCTCTTCTCTGGCCTTGAGCACACCCAGCCTCCAGGACGGGCTCCTTACACGGCTCCTCCCTTCACCGGCCGCCTCCTGCGATTCCTGCAGGTCTCAGCCATGGTATCTCCCCTCGGGGAAGCATTCTGGACCCCAATCGATGTCGAGTTCCCTCGGAGAAACTCCGGACCACGGTCCTCTCTGAGTCATCGTCATCTGATTCATGTCCATCCCCCACTGGGCTGTAACCACTGTTGCCTCCCCAGAGTGGATGCCAATGAATGTGAATGAATGAACAGATGAATGAATGAAGGGCAGGGTACCGTGGGTAGCATACAGGGGGCAAATAGGAGACGAGGGTTTAGGAAGTAAAAGAGCCTGCAGTTGAGACTTCCCTGGTGGTGCAGTGATTAATAATCTGCCTGCCAGTGCAGGGGACAAGGGTTCCAGCCCTGGTCTGGGAAGATCCCATATCCTGTGGAGCAACTAAGCCTGGGCGCCACAACTACTGAGCCTGCGCTCTAGAGAGCGAAAGCCACAACTACTGAGCCCACGTGCCACAACTACTGAAGCCCGTGTGCCTAGAGCCTGTGCTCTGCAACAAGAGAAACCCCTGCTTGCAGCAACTAGAGAAAGCCCGCACGCAGCAACAAAGACCCAATGCAGGCAAAAAAAAAAAAAAAAAAGACCCTGGAGTGGGCTGCCTCTGTTTGAGGCACAGTGGCTCTCGGTGCTTTCCTGGCGCCCCCTCTAGGTGGAGCAGGAATTCTCTCCATTTGGTGGTATGTGTCTGCATCCCGATGCTGAGAAGAGATCCCCACACAGAGCCGGCACCACTGCAAGTGTCTGCGAACAGGAGCAGGCGTGGGAACAGGCATGGGAACTGATGGGCTAGGGCCCAGGTGGACGTTTCATGACAAGGCATCCCTTCGGCAGGTATCTTTTGTGGGCCTACTGTGTGCCAAGCACTCTACAGGGACGGGACAGGGTCCCTGCCCTCAGGGAGCAGGCATCGTGGAGCAGAGGGGCAAGAGAGTTGTGTGTATACACACACACACACACACACACACATAATTTTTTCTTTCTTTTAAAATAGTCCATGCGCATGGCAAAAGATGTCAAACAGGATGTGAGAATGGACACGACAAATAATCCTACGAGCCCTGACCCCTGGTTCTCCAACACCCATCCCCAGAGGTAAACCACTGTGATTGGAAATAATCTAAGGTCAGAACATTTGGGGTTTCTTTGTTCATTTATTTTGTTTTTAATTTATTTTGCTGAAGTATAGTTAATTTACAATGTTGTGTTAGTTTCTGGTGTACAGCAAAGCAATTCAGTTATACATATATATATATATATATATAATGGTTTGCATCTGCTAATCTCAAACTCCCAATCCATCCCTCCCCCACCCCCCTTCCCCTTGGCAACCACAAGTCTATTCTCTATGTCTGTGAGTGTTTCTGTTTCGTAGATAAGTTCATTTGCGTCATGTTTTAGATTCCACATATAAGTGATATTGTATGGTATTTATCTTTCTCTGTCTGACTTACTTCACTTAGTGTGATAATCTCTAGGTCCAACCATGTTGCTGCAAATGGCATTATTTCATTCTTTTTTATGGCTGAGTAGTATTCCATTATATATATATATATATATATATATACCACATCTTCTTCATCCATTCATCTGTCGATGGACATTTAGGTTGTTTCCATATCTTGGCTATTGTAAATAGTGCCGCTATGAGCATAGGGGTGCATGTATCTTTTTGAATTATAGGTTTGTCCAGATATATGCCCGGGAGTGGGATTGCTGGGTCATATGGTAGTTCTATTTTTAGTAACCTCCATACTGTTCTCCATAGTGGCTGCACCAACTTACATTCCCACCAACAGTGTACGAGGGTTTCCTTTTTTTCACACCCTCTCCAGCATTTGTTATTTGTAGACTTTTTAATGATGGCCATTCTGATCGGTGTGAGGTGATACCTTATTGTAGTTTTGATTTGCATTTCTCTAATAATTAGCAATGTGGAGCATCTTTTCATGTGCCTGTTGGCCACCTGTATGTCTTCTTTGGAGAAATGTCTATTTAGGTCTTCCGCCCCTTTCTTGATTGGGTTGTTTGTTTCTTTGTTATTGAGTTGTTTGAGCTATTTGTATATTTTGGAAGTTAGGCTAAGAAGAAGAACATTTGAAGAGGACTCCAGATCTCACGGGAAAGTGGGCCCCGGGAGCAGCCCCCCAGGACTCAGGCATGGCTGAGCCTTCCAGACACTGGCCCAGGGCTCCTCCAGCTCCCGGAGCAGAGAGGAGCTGCTATGGGACTGCCTCTGCCCACCCTGCTCTCCCCCTTTCCTGGGGGTAGGGCCTGCTGACTCAGCCCTGCAGGTCTTCAGTTCTCTCTCTCAGTGAGAAATGCTCAGACCCTGGGAGGATCTGGGAGCCACGGGAGCCAGCAGGATAGATGGGGCTCTGCGGGGCCCCGCCAGGCTCGGGGCAGATGCGCAGGCTCTCAGGGAGCAGTGCACGGGGACAGGGGTCAGCGGGGTCACGGACCAGCAGCTGTCCCCAAGACCCCCGAGGGGCCCTGGGCCCCGGCAGCTGCATGGCTTTCAGCTGTTAGGCGGGCTCCCTGCTGACAGGAGGAGGGTGGGTCTGGGTGGGGAGTCTGGAGCTGGCCGTGGGCCCAGTGGGTCCCAGAGCAGACCAGCCCTGAGGCCCATGGGGCCCTGGCATTTCCAGGGCAGACCCAGAGGGAGCAGACATAGATAGGCTTGGCCGCTCAGGGAAAGATCTAGAATGATGAGGCCAGGGTGACAGAGGGGCCCAAATGCCTGAGCGTGGGTGATTAAGTCCCACCCCAGCGACCTCCGGACTCTGAGGCCAGGCGCGTAAGCTCCCCCTCTGGTCTCCCCTCTCGTCGGCCAGACTCCCAGTGCTCTGGGTTCTCTTGAGAGTAATGAGTTCTACACAGGCGACTCCTGGATCAACGCCTCCAATCCTCACGCCTCACCAGAGCCTGGATCTGTCATCCCTGATGTCCTGGGAGGCTGGGCCCATCTGGGTGCCCCCTTCATCCCGACCTGCCCCAACAGACCCAGGCATCCCCTCCTCCCACATGCTCCCAGGCACCTGGGTTGCTCCCTGGGACTCCTCTGAAGTCTGTCCTTGCTGGGTGGCCAAGTTGGTCAGTATGGCACAGAGGAGAGACGAGGGATTGGAGTTCAAATCCCAGCCCCATTGCTTACTTCGGCCGGTGATCTTGAACCTCTTGGAGGCTGCCAGAGGGTTAGATGTGATCTCTGTGTCAAAGTACACACAGTTGGTCCTCAGAAATGGTAATTCCCTTTCCTTCCTACCCAAGCTGTGTTTTCTCAACTTAAACTTAAGAAAAAAAAAAGGGGTGTGGGGGGGAATTCCCTTGTGGTTCAGTGGTTAGGGCTTAGGACTTGGCGCTTTCACCGCTGCGGCCCAGGTTAAATCCCTGGTCAGGGAACTAAGATCCCAAAAGCCGCGCAGCATGGCCAAAACAAACAAAACCCGGATGGTGGTGGTGGTGGTGGTGGTATTTGCTATTTCTCTTTTTATTTTATTTTCTAAATTGAAGTATAGTTGATGTACAATATTAGTTTCAAGTGTACAACATAGTCATTCAGTACTTTTATAGATTATACTCCATTTAAAGTTATTACAAAACAATGGCTATATTTCCCTTTGCTGTACACTATATCCTTGCTGCTTATCCATTTTATATATAGTAGTTTTTATCTCTTAATCCCATACCCCATCTTGCTTCTCCCCCTTCCTCCTCCCACTGGTAAGCACTACTTTGTTCTCAGTATCTGAGTCTGTTTCTGTTTTGTTAGATACACTTGTTTGTTTTATTGTTTAGATTCCACATATAGGTGCTAACATAGAGTATTTGTCTTTCTCTGACTTATTTCACTAAGCATAATCTTCTCTAGGTTCACACGCATTGTTGCAAAGGGGGGTTGGTATTTGTGCTTTAGGTTTGGGGGCAGGAGACTCACTTCACCAGAGCTCGGACATTGTAGCCTGGTGCTGACCTCTCTCCCCAGCTTCTGGCTCTCTGTCCTCTGGTTTGATCCATATTCAGGAGGCGTTTCCCTTCATGGTGGCAAGACGGCTGCAGCAGCTCCACCCTTATGGTGTGTCTTTTCTCCCACCTCCAGCAGAAGCCTTAGAGTCATTGTGTTTGGCATGTCTTAGGTTGTGCCTATCCCTGGCCAATCACTGAGGCCAGAGAAATGCAACGTGCGGTTTGGTTTAGGCAAGGGAGGTGGGGGGAGGACAGGCAGTTCCTCCACAGGGGAACTGGGGTACTGTTTCCATAGGAACAGAGAGAGACTGCTGGGGGGCTCTGTCCTCTGATGGCTCTGAACGTGTCTCCCGTCTCCCGCTTCTCCCGGCTTCACTTTGCCCTTTGCGGCACTGCCAGCCCTTTCCTAAGACACAGATTGGATGTTGTCCTTCCACTACTCAGAAGCCTTCAAAGATTCCCCAAGGCACAAGAATCGATCCAAACTTCTCAGCAAGGCAGTCTAGCCTCCTCGAGGCATCTGGCTCCTAAGCAAGCACAGTTCCAGGCCCATCACTTCTTTCTTTCCCTCTTTTCTTCCTTCTCTTCTCCCTCCCTTCCCTTGCATTCCCTTCTTCCATAACTCTAAAGCCCCTCCCCCTACCATACCTGGGTATATGATATACCTAAGAGCATTGAGAACATGTTCACACAAAAACTTGTACAGAGTGTTTACAGCAGCACTACCCACAATAGCCCCCAAAGTGGAAACAACACTAATGTCCATCAACTGATGAATGGAGAAACCAAACATGGTCTATCTGTACAGTGGAATAGTATTCAGTCATAAAAAGGAACGAAGCACTGATAATGCTACAACATGGGTGAACCCTGAAAACATTATGCTAAGTGAAAGAAGCCAGGCACAAAAGACTACATACTGGTTGATTCCATTTATACGATATGCCCAGAATAGGTAAATCTATAGAGCCAGAAAGTAGTTTAGCATTTGCCAGGGGATGGGAGTGGGGTGGAGATGGTGAGTGAGTGCTTGTGGGTATGGGGCTTCTTTCTGGGGTGAAGAAAATATTCTAGAAATAGTGATGATGTTTGCATAACACTGTGAATGTACTAAAAGCCACTGAACTATCTATACACATTAAAGTGGTGAAATTCGGGAATTCCCTGGCGGTCCAGTGTTTAGGACTCTGCACTTCCACTGCTGGGGTCCCGGGTTCAATCCCTGGTCTGGGAACTAAGATCCCACAGACCTTGCTGGCAAAAAAAAAAAAAAAAAAAAAAAAAAAAAAGGAAAAAAAAAGGGAAAAATGTGTTTTTTTTTTATATCTCAGAAAATTTTTTTTTTTTAATGTAAAAAAAAAAAAACCTACCTCACCCCACCCCAGTCAGTCAAGACCTTTCACATCTACTTAGAGGGCCGTCTGGAGGGAGAGGCCACGTGTGTCCAACCAGAACTGGCTCTCAGGTGGCTCAGCCAGGAGCCCCAGGGTCGGGGGGAAAGGAAGCGTGTATCAAACAGAGAAGTGAAAAATCAGCCCAAATGGCTACTCCCAGCACTAGGGGAAGCCGCAAGGCTGGGCTGAGCCGGGCTAGGTGACCCTGAGTGAAGGGAAAGGAAACACCGAGGCCAGGGCTGGGCAGGGCTGGGGCATCGAGGCCTGGGAGGCAAACGTGGTAAGAACACAGGACTTTGCTTCTTCAGAACCATCTGCTTCATCCTTGGGCTTGTGTCTTGAAGGCCCAGGGCACGACCAGGACGAGGGAAGATGCCACCAAAGGGGATTCTGAAGCAGGTGGGTCCCAGGAGTCCAGGCCCAGCCAGGTTCCTCCACTTCATCCACCCCTGTCACCAGTGCCCCCTCCCAGAGCCTTATTTCAGAATCCTGAGCCCCAGTGAGGGGAGGGGGGAAGAGCTCTCCCCACAAGCAAGTGGGACGAGGCTTCAGGAAACTGGTGACCCAGGTGAAGAGGGGCCGAGGAGCAGTCAGCCGGTAGTCGCTGGGCACCGACTTCCCGCCAAGAGCAAAAGGGAAGCGTCTGGTGTCAGAGGGGCACGGGTCGCCAGACCTGTCTGCAATCTTGGGTTCTCATCCTGCTTTTTTTGTTTTAAATGCCTGCTCAGGTCCTCCCAGAGCATTGCCAACAGTCACACGACTTGTATCCAGGCAACGGGCTCTTGCTCCCATTCACGCGGAGCACCAGCTTTCTTTCCCGGGAAGCTGCACACCACCGCCTGCCTGCCCGGCACACGCCTCCCTCCCACCAGGATACAGGTCTTTTCTCCCCTCTGTAAACCGCCCTATCCCACTGGGGCCTCTGGATCGTCCTTGACCAATGGGCACCAGGACATTACCATTCCCCACAAGGCTGCTGCAGCAGCAACATAAGAATTGCCAGAGCCGTGACACCCAAGGAGCCGCACGTGGGCTCAAACGGTAAGGGCCGGAGCCTTGTCTATTGTGGCCAAAGGCTCATAATCTTCCCCGGCAAGGGTTTTCCAAGGCGGGGAGGGGTGGGGTTTTAGCTGATATGTGCCTTGATAGAAATACAAAAGACATTCTCGAACTGCGGCAACTCTATCAGGTTGTGGAAGAGGGGCCCGGGCTCCATCCTGAGGCTGCTAAGTCACAGTGGCCCTTTTGACCGTGGCTGGGTGCTTCCCGTGTGGGGGATCCTGGGGAGGAGGGAAAATCAGCTCCCCAAGCTGGGGCTTGTCTCCAATTCCTGCCTTCAGAGGAGGCACTTATAAAACGAATGAAACAAAGCAGCGACTGCTTGTTTTCAGAGGGAGACCAGTTTTACCCAAGCCTGGTCCGATCTGTTGTTGATTCCACTTCACCATCAGAGGAGGAAGGCAAAGGTTGCACACTATTAGGTTAACTATTTATCTCTGACTCAAGGCATCGGCACGGGCTGCTCCCCCGGCCTGACAGCTGCGGGTTTCCAGCCTTGGCTTTGGCGTGTGAGGCAGGACGGCCGCCAGCTCAGGGCAGAAACCCGCTCCACGTTTAGCCAGCGACATCCTCTCCCCAGATGCCAGGACACACAGGTGCGGGGACGTGTTGGGGACCCTGGAAGGCCTGGCCTTCCAAGTGTTCTGGGCTAGAGGTGAGCCCCAGGCTGCTGGTGACTCGGCTGAGCCAGCGCCGGGGAATCCAGCTCTGGCGCAGCTCGGGGAGGCCGCCCCTCCCGATGGAGGGGTCAGGCTGGGACCACAGCAGGCCGGCGAGGACCGTGCTGGGCGGGCCGGGCCCGCAGCCAGCTGCTCGCTCCATGGCCCGAGCCCAGCACCTCCTCAGCGCAGAGGCTGCGGGGGCCTTGGGAGCAGCCTTAGGAGGATCGGGGCTGGGGCTGGGCGGAACCCAGTGGCAGACGCTGCACAGAGGTCCGGGGGCAACATTCTTTGTTCACTACCAGGAAAAAGACGGAGCGGAAAGAAGATTAAACTCAGAAGCCACAGAATTTACTTTCATATCTCCAAAAGTTGTTTCTATGTCTGACTCAGTAGGAAATCGCAAAGCCTTGACCTTCCCGAGCGCACCGCGTCCACAGTCAGTTCTCGCTGGGCTCCTAGTGTCCATGAAGAAACAACAGCTTCTTCCAGAGAAGCTCGACGCGGAGTAGGGGTCCAGCTGCCCAAGGTCTTCCCGCTGGGCCCCCTGCCCGCAGCCCTGTCCTCCCCAGCTGGCTGCCCCCTCTCCTTCCATGGGTGGGATCTTGGCAGATGTCTACTCCCGGGCTCTCAGTGTCTGGGAGGCCCGCACGACGGGGGGATGACAGAGGACCGAGACTCAGATCCTGACCACCTGGGCAGCAGTACATGGGCTCCGCCTGCCCTCGGCGCCCGCGGCCCGCCTCCTAAGGTAGAGTCGGCCGAAGGTGCCCCCCACCTGCCCTTTGGTGAGGCGCCCGGGATTCACACAGACGCAGCCAAGGATGTCCTGGGGGAAGGAAAGAAAGACTGTGGGTTTGGAAAGGCCAAAATCATCGGGACTGATGTGAAAAAGCTGGACTCATCTAGCAATTAGACCCTAAAGAGGACTTTATAAAATGGAAACGCAGGCCGACAGAACCATCTAAGTCAAATATGCTAATTTATTATTAGAAAACTCAGAACCTTTTGAGTCTCTGAAACAAAATAAAGAAGATGACTCGGCAGGGTGACAATAAGCTCCCAAACTTGGAGACAAACTTGATCTATTTGTTTCCCAACATGAAAAAAAGTTTACCTCTAGAGGTTGAACTGGCTCTGGTTTGGCAAGAGGGGCTTGATCAGGTGGATTCCCTGTGAGGGACCCGATCCCCGGGCAGGGCCTCAGGCAGCAGAGATGAGAATGACCGAGAGCTGCTTGGAGGTCATCTCAGAATTCAGGAGGGGGGCAGGCAAGCCCAGGGCACCTGAGGTGGCCTCAGGTGCGAACCATGGTTTGAGGGTCTTCCTACCTGTCTCCGGCGCCCCCAGGCTGGGCTGACGGAGTGCCGTGCCCTGGGGCGGGGAGGGCAGCGAGGGGGCGCTGCTCACTTACGCACTTTACTAACATTTGTTTTCTGAGACTGGTTCTGGCGTTTCTGGGAAATGGTGGAGTTCAAACCTACCTTCACAAAGTATCTCAGCTCTGAAGGGGCTATGAAGACATCGGGGGTGACGGGCAGCTGTGCATAGGCATAGAAATTCTCATAGTCAATGGCCATGTCCTCCTGGGGAGGGTAGAGCGGGTAGTAGCTGCAGAGACAGAGAGAGACAGTCAGCGGCAGCTGATTCAGGGACCCCCCTCCCCAGATGGATTTCCTCTATGTCACTGGTTTCCACGGTTTCACAGACCGTCTCTCCCTTTCCTCTGTGTTTAGGGGACAGGACGCAGGCTTGTCATCCCAGGGTGGAGTTCCCTGGTAGTGGCCTGGGAAAGGTGTCGAGGTCAAATCTGTCAGAGCTCCCTGAGCCCTAAGCGCTCCCTTCACGGTCAGCTACTCCGTCGGGCAGGCTCACCTCCGCTGCGTCAGGATGTGCTTGAGTATTCGGCTGAACCTGTCTGAAGTTCCGGAAGAACTAGGAGAGGAAGAAAAGCAAGAAACGGAAAGTGGAACCTTGTTTATCAGTGCCTGTTTCTCCTCGGGAAGGAGTTATTAAACTAGAGAGAAGCGACGCGGCCAAGGCGTGTGACAAGAAGGTACCTCTGGGGAAGTTTAAAGACCTGCCCGCAAATGCTCGGTCTGCTGAGCAGGACACTGGGTTGAGAAGGGAAAGAGCAGGAACCCCTTGCGATCAGGGGCCAGGCAGGCTATCACCAGCTCCGCATCGTGCCAGAGAACGTGGAGTCTGTGCCGGCGCGAGGCCAGCTGTAGCCGGCGTGACCCTTGCTCCTCCAACCGGAGCCAACAAACACACACCCATTCTCGCCTAGGACGCAAACTGCTCCACACTCCTTCCCATCATGGCGATGCGAGCAGTGAACCGCTGAGCCTCAGCTCAACACTTCTGGCTGTGTCTGATCCTCCGCAGGGCTACACACTGTTCTGGAAGGGGGAACACCCTGCGGGGTGAATTCACAGTCACCCTCTACAAGCAGGGACATCTTGTTTAGGTCACAAATGTGGCAAACAAAGAAAAGTAGATGAACTTCTATGACTAGAAGTTAAGTGCAAAGACAGAATGGATGTGGTCCTTCAGGGTCTCAAACACCACAGAAACAAGTGGTAACAGAAACACATGCATCCCACCGCTCCCCTTGGGTGCAGAGAAACTCAGTGGCCAAAGGCTTTGGCAGAAAGTGCTGCTCTAAGGGCTGCCCTCTCAACCCTGCCAAGCAACCCCTTGGCCAAGGACAGGACCAGGATCCAGAGGAACTGCCTGCGGGACCGAAAAACCCTTCTCACCTACTGATCTCCTCAGCCCCCATGTGGAGCAGCAGATCGGTGGATGTCAAGCCAAAGATCGTTCCATTTATGGAGAGCGTGCAGGGCTCGGACACAAACTGCACTCGCTAAAATGAGAAGGGGGGGGACAGACGTTTGCACACCAAAGCTAGAAACTTCTTCCCCATGAAAATGGGGCGTCTGCAAGGGCTGGGGGGACCAGTGAAAGGGGGACCAACCCAACGGACAGTAAGTCACACGCCTGCCTGTTACAAAGAGAAGCTTAAGACGCAGGCACGTGTGCCTCAAAGGCGTCCCCGCCCTCTGCTTCCGGGACGAGTTGGGTCGCCTTCGGCACGTTGGACTCTGGCTGCCTGGTCGAGGAGGGGACGCTGGTACCTTTTTGTCCTCCCGAGGCAGGTCGGAGCAGCTGAAGGGCGGCTGTGGGTACACGGGCTCGTGGTGCACGTCTCTCAATGATGGGACGAAGATGAGGTGTGAGCCGGAGCTACTTTGCCAAAAAAAGCATCAGAACAGGAAGGAAAATGAGTGCAGCTGAGTTAGCATAGCTGGGTGACAGACTTAAAGGGTCAGAGCTGGACACAAGAGCCTACTTCCAGGGAAGAAGTTCCGAACGGAGCTCTCCTATGAAGGCGGGGTGCCGTTCCCCGTGGGACACCAGGAACGAGAGACGACCTGTCCTAATTTACACACAACCACCTGGATGGGGCTCATGGCTCTCTCCCAGGACACGCTTTCTCCTGGCTCCGTATGACGTTCTACTCGAGGGAGGAAGAGGACTACTGTTTCGTAGAAAAAGGGGAGAAGAAACGGAGATCTAGGAAAGCAGGAAAGACGAGGATTTGACTGAAAATCCTCAGAGCCAGATCTGAAGCCAAAGTTCTGACTCTTCACACTGTGTGAACAGACGTGGCTTTTAGGCGTCACTAGCCTCCCTGGCTGGGGGCCTCTTCCCTCGGGAGGGACCCGGCAGGCTGAGCAGATCTGGGAGGGGAAGGCACGG
This sequence comes from Aethalodelphis obliquidens, assembly GCF_003676395.1. NCBI lineage: Eukaryota > Metazoa > Chordata > Mammalia > Artiodactyla > Delphinidae > Aethalodelphis > Aethalodelphis obliquidens. The sequence goes on along the minus strand of NW_020838013.1, from coordinate 2,967,113 downwards.
CAGGTTCTGGTTCGCCAAGAGCCCGCCCCGCCCACCCCTCCCGCACAGGGAATCAACGCCCTTGGGTTTTCTTTCTCAGCAGCCTGTCTTACAAAGATGAAAGAAATACCTAACTGCAACAGTAAAAGCAGAGATGACAGACATTTCCTTTGATGGAGGCAGGAGAATCTCTAGGGTTACAAGATGTAAGTGAAGAAAAACCCCGTAACTCTAGAAGCCAACCTTTAACCTCTCCAGCCACGCAGAAGAAGAAAGGGGGAAAAGAACCTGTCCTTGGCGGGGTGGGGTCTATTGTAAAGAGGGAAAGTGTTACTTTGGGGCGAGTTTAACAGCCACCAATAGCTCTCACTTCTAGCGCCCTCTCTTGCTTAAGACGCAGTGGCTTCCCAGAGGCAGGTACAGGCACCTGTGCAGGTATAGGGACGTGGCTGCCTCTCACATGGGATAAAGGTGTTGGTGACGGTTGTCACACCTGTCACTTGTTTGCCAGGCCCGCTCAAAGCGCGAAGTGAGGCTTCTGCAGCGGAAATTCAGAATCTTGAGACCAAAGGCACTTTGCGAATTAGCTACAGTCCCTTTGACATTGACAGTTAAGTCCCTGTAAGTAGCCAAGTCTATGGATTTGGGTGCTGAAGTCTGGCAGACAGGCCGGGGGGTGACCCGAAGGGGACAGTCTGTGCTTCAGATCCCCGGGGCTCAGTCCGTAATGGACAGGAAGGCGGAGGCACGGCTGGCCGCCGTTAAGAGATGGACTCGCTCTGCTTCTGTGCAGGCTTTGGCAGAGCAACAGTTAAGGAGGAAGCGGGCCTCTGGCTCAGGGTTATAGGCTGGCTGCAGGGGGAGGGATCCGAGAGAAAATTCCAACTATGCTGAGCATTGCACAACTTCATACATCACGGTGGGGAAGGGCCTTGCAGCCGCTCCCTCCCTCAAGCTCCCCCTCCCTCAAGCCCCTCCCCCCCCTCTGCTGGGCTCTTGCGAGGGGAGGTGCTTCCTCACTGGCTCTGGTTTTCACTGATAAATCAGCTTAATGCTCTGCGTTTCTGACCTCTCAGAATAAAAATAAATTCCCCCCAAAGGAGGGCCATTTTTATACTGTTTTGGGAAGGGTGGGGCAGCCCCTCTCCCCGAGGCACACACTGGCCTCAGATGAAAGTGCCTGGTGGTGCTGGGAGCTCACCCCCAGGGCAACAATGCCTGGTTTGTTCTTTGTTTGTAGCACTGCTGTCAATACCATACGGGGTGAGGAACCCAAAACAGAACCCCATCTCAAATCGAAAAGCACCCAGCCTGCGCAAGGGCACCGCCCCGAAGTCCCTGCCTATCCCAGAGGGGATCTGAGGGCTGATAAAACAGGGACACCAGCCCTGCTCCCAGTGTTTCGGGATTTATCTCCTGAGGAGTGCTAGGGGCCTCCAGGTCTGACAAACTCATTCAGGGTCACAACAAACCTGGGAGGCAGAGGGAAGGCACCTATGTTATCTCACTTGGAGGGAGGGAGGGGCAGATCCAGCTGCAAGGCTGTCACCTGCACGATTCATGCCCCCTGACTCTGGGGCAGTTGGGGGTGTTCTTCCCCAGTCCGAGAGGCCTACGACACTGGCCCGTGCTGCTGGTACCAGAAGGTAGAGTTACAGCTAATCAAGCCTGAGATCAGGTCTCCCGGCCAAGGGGCAGAAGATTATACATCTTGTGTTAAAAACCACCTTTGTTACAGACTTACTTTTAAAAGCTTAGCCTCGGGAATGTTTGTTTTTGATGAGCTCAGCTACAGGGAGGCAGATCCCCAGAGGAGGAGATCCACCACCAAGGGCAATTTCTCTCAAACCCTGGCGCTGGAGGGAAGGGACAGGAAGCGGAGGTGTCAGCTTCCTGAAAAACTTTCTACTTCTAGCTTAGACCCTTCCTGGAATAGAGGCTTTTCTCTCAATTTAGAACTGCCCATTTCTCATCACTGCTATGACCTTTCCCAGTCTCGTCCCTAGGGTCCGGGGCAAGCATTCAAGATCCCCACCCTCGTGAGTTTCTACGATGGTTCATACAAGCCGGCGGCGCCCATGAAACGAGGGAAGCACTGACTCGGGGAAGGACTTGGGCTCACCCCAAACTCACTCACACAAGGGATTTTGTGGTGTAAGTCATCAAACACCACCCTGGGAAGATTCCCGTGGAATATGAGTTTATACAAAAGGGAGTGAGAGGAGGAAGGAAGGAAAGAGCGAGCAAGGGAAGAGCGCAAGTGTGTGTAGCCTTTTCAAGTGTGTTTATCTTTGTTTTACAAAGACGCCTCCTCACTCAGCATCTGTGCACTTGAAGTTCAAGGGTTCTATCTGATCTCTGTAGTTCAAAAGGTTATAAGGATGGGAACTACCACGACTTTTGAATAGTTTCAGTTTCTTAATGAGAAGCCCTGGAGAAACTTAGGAAGCGTAAGGTTCTGCCCAGTATTTTGAACTCTGACCTTCGTGTCCCTTCGATAATCGTTCGTAGACATTGCTTGAAAACTTCTTCAAATGGGCTTGTCAGTAGACAGCTCTGCAAGAAAAGAGGAGACAGGTTTACAGGGGAGACGTTTGGCATTTATTCACTTGTTGAGCGCTTGTCAGATGACCCTGGGGGCCAGCCCCTGAGCAAGGAGCTGAAGGAGTCACAGTGGCCTCTGTGCTCCAGGAGCTGAGTCTAGCTGGGGGCAGGAAGGAGGCGGCGGAGAATCAGTCCTCCTGAAAGTGAGCCGAGGGGACGACTAGGAAGAAGAGGGTTTTGGAATCTTTTCTGTGGCAGGTAAAACCTCCTGAGACAAAGGGAAGAAATGTCCTCAGAAGGGTCATTTGTGTTTTAAGTTCAAAGGATGGCAAGATGATGTGGGTCATGGAGCTGAGGGTAGCAGCCAGGAAGGTACTTTCACAGGCGCACCTCCGGGACCCGCGGGCACCTGCCTCAGCACCAAGGGTCGGTCGCACACCAGGAGGACCGGGACTCGGATATCTGGATCCCCTTCCCCCAGCTTCCAAACAGCTCTGTATTCTGGTGAAATGAAGCCCTCAAATTCAGTACCTTTATTAAAAATGCCCTGTGATAATGCTTTCCTGATCAGCCACACGGATTCATTTAGGTTGTTACAGATGCAGGGTAAACTCAAAGAGACGAAAGTTAACAGTGGGGGCTTGACTGAATGTGAGTATCCGGTATCTCCCCCTCCCAACCCCAGTCACTTACCTCTACCTGTTCATGCTTAGCATCCAGGAAAGGTCCAAACTGCAGATAAAGCCGCAGGGGAGAAACAAAGGTACCGAAAGAACAAATCAGAACCACACGTGTGTGTGAGTGCCCTCACATAGCCTCTCCTAGCAGTTGTCTGTCCAGGGTCCATCGTCCCTCCAAGGCCACCTGTACAGCCTGGGCCAGGCAGCAGCTGGGGCAGGGGCACCCAGCTAGTATCACAGGCAGAAGGACCTGACGCCTGGATGCTAGCTGTTTTGCCTCCTACAATACCGGGCTTTTTCCTTTCTCAACCCAGCAAGGGAAATCTACCTCCATGCAGTTGTATTGTGAGTTTTCAGAAGAGGTGAGCTCACAAACTGGAGTAAGAGACAGAGGTGGGGATGCTGTGAAGTCAAGGCGGGGCGGCAAAACAGCTCGGGCTTTTGGATTAATTCCACGCACACCTCACCTCGCCAAAGGTGTAGGCTGAGCACTAAAAAATATTTTTAAAAAGGAGGAGAGTCCCACACTCATCCTAAAAATTTAGAACCTCATCAGACCTTTTTCTAAGACCGACCCCCCAGTTCTCCCACTGGTGCCTCCCCGGGTGAAGCTGTCCCAGGAGGGCCTCCTACCAGGATGCAGACGTCGGGCTGGTCACGGTTGATGATGGTGATCAGGTCGAGCAGGGGGTCAAATGTGATGCTGTCAGATGTGGTGTATGGCCCACAGGCCACCAGGACCATGATTTGCTCAGAATCTAAGAAAGAAAAGATTGTTAAGATGCTGATGAGAGGACGCTGGGATGGTGGGAGAAAGGACAATTAGGGAAAGATGCCACGGGACTCAATTCACTGAGAGTCTCCTTACGTGTGCAACTCCAGGAATCCAGGAGGAGCAAGACCTCATCCTGCCCTCAAAGAACCCTCCATTGCTGGCAGAGACAGGAAAGTATGCAAACAACTAGAACTCGATAGACATTTACCAGCAGCGCACGAGTCATGGTAGGGAAGTGGGCATCTGGAGAGACTTGATCAAAGTACCATTTGCTTACATGGTTTTCCTCCCAACATTTACTTTGTGGGGTGGGGTGGGTTGGGGGTTTGGTAAAATACATATAACACAAAACTTACCATCTTAACCTTTGTTTTTGGCTGCGCTGAGAGGCTTGCGGGATCTTAGTTCCCCAGCCAGGGATTGAACCCATGCCCTTGACAGTGAAAGAGCGAATCCTAACCACTGGACTTCCAGGGGATTCCCTCTGATCTTAAGTAAACATTTCAGTGGTATTAAGTAAATTCATAATGGTGTGTAGTTATCACCACCACCCCTCTCCACAACTCTTTCTATCTCGTAAAACTGAAACTCTGTTCCCGTTCAACACCAACTCCTGCTCCCCCGGCCCCCACCCTCCCACTGTCTGTCTCTATGATTCTGACGACTCTAGGAACCTCGTCTGAGGGGAATCTTGTGGTATTTGCCTTTTTGCGACTTTGCTTACGCTTGTAAGTAGGGTGTGCCGGAAGCCAGGGCAAGGCAGGGGCCCGGATGGCCGAGATTTGAGTGCTCGGTGTGAGGGACCATCTGCTGGTGAGTGCAGCTGGAGAATCTGGTACCTCGAGGAGTCCACAATGACAGGCTGGGGTGCAAGGCTTGGGACGGGAGACTCTTGTGTGATGGGGTGCAGGGCCATTGCTTTGGGGCACCCTTTTCCTCACAGCGTCTGCTTTCCTTGTGGAGAATCAGCCTTGTCCTCCATAAGCGCCCCCCTCCACCAGGGGGGGCTGTAAATTAGGTGCACTGTCCTCCCCTAGCCAAGGAGCAGGTACGGGACCCAGCTTAAGCCATTCACACTCTCCTCTGGATTCTGGAATCTCAAGGTGAACTACCCAAGGACAGAAAAAGACTGGCGCTGACCCACCCCAGCAGAGATGCCTGGAAGAGACAGCGGGGGACTCCCTGCTACCTGGACACCTCGAGTTACTAAGCCCTAATCCGTGTTGTAAGCCTGTTCCAGCCACCTGTCCAGTCTGTGGGCTACCTGGATTTCCCCTAACAAATTCTCTTTTTATTAAGTTAGTCTGAACCTGGTCCCGTAGCTTACAACAACAAAACCCAAAGATCCCTGGCCTCTTTTTTTTCCTTTTTTAATTAATTTATTTTATTTTTGGCTACTTTGGGTCTTTGTCGGCCACGTTGCGGCGAGCGGGGGCTGCTCTTCGTGGCGGTGTGCGGGCTTCTCATTGCGGTGGCTTCTCTTGTTGCAGAGCACAGGCTCTAGGTGCACAGGCTTCAGTAGTTGTGGCGCACGGGCTCCAGAGTGCAGGCTCAGTAGTTGTGGCGCATGGCCTTAGTTGCTCCACAGCATGTGGGATCTTCCTGGACCAGGGCTCGAACCCGTGTCCCCTTCATCGGCAGGTGGATTCTTAAACAATGCGCCACCAGGGAAGTCCCCCTGACCTCTTAACAGGCAGTTTCATTAGTTTCCTATGGCTGCTGTAACAAATTACCACAAGCTTCGCGGCTTGAAACAATACACATTTATCATCTTACAGTCCTAGAGGTCAGAAGTCCTAAAATCAAGGGGTGGGCAGGGCTGCATTCCTTCTGGAGGCTCTGAGGGGAATCTGTTTTCTTGCACTCTCCAGTTTCCAGAGGCTGCCTGCAGTCCGTGGCTCATGGCCCCTCCCCCACCTTCGAAGCCAGCGGCCTAACATTTCTAATCTTTGTGACTCTCACCCTCCTGCCCTCCCTTATCAGGACCCCTGTGATTACACTGAGCTCACCTAGACAATCCCCATCTCGAGAGCCTTAACTCAGTCACACCTGCAAAGTCCCCTTTGCCATATAAAGTAATACGTTCAGGAACATATTCCAGGAATGAGGACCATTATTCACCTACCAGAGTGGCAACAACTCAACTGAGACAGACAATTCAAGGGGAAGCGTAACACTCGCCACACCCAGCAGTGCCGTGCTGCTGTGGGGGACAAAGCTAATGGTTCTGAGGAGCCTACAGGAGACGTCAATCCCAGGTAAACGGTGAGTGCCAGGAGGGCCAGGCTCACGTCCTATTCTGTGTGTCCACACCCAGGGTGCTGTGAGCCCAGACGCTGCTCACAAACTGTCTGTTAACAACCTACTCAACTGCTTCCAAAGGCTTCCCTGGCACAGCTCAGGCTCTGGGCATTTCAGCCCTGTCTGTTTTCTTCGTTACCTGAAGTCGATCCAGTACCAGCACTCTTGCTTCCATAAACACTTATTTTCTGAGCGAATGTGCAATGTCATAAACTCCTAGATTTCGTTCCTGATTCCAGGCTGCCACTAAGAATGACCTCACACGATATTAACGTGGAGGGGGTGTTGACAATGTGCTAGTGTCAGCCATCTCCCTGCTAATCCTCAGCAGTCTTCTGCTTTGCTTACAAAAATGCTTGGAATTGTTCTGAAGCAAAGTTTATTAAAATGTTCGTCTTTTCCCATCTAGGTTAGTGACCAAATAACTCTAGGCTTTCTGAGAAATTTGCCTAATTTTTAAATACATTTTTTATTTTGGAATAACTTTAGAATTGTAGAAAAGTTCCAAACATAGTCCAGAGTTCCCATATGTACACCTTTCACCCAGCATCCGCTAATGTTAATGCTAGCATCTTATATAACTATGGTACATTTGTTGAAACTAAGGAATTAATGCTGGTATATTACTGCTAACTCCTGACTTTATTTAAATGTCACTAGTTTTCCCATTAATGTCCCCTTTCTCTTCCAGGATCTAGTCCAGGGTATCACATGGCATTTACAGAAATTCTTTTAAAAATGGCTGCTCTTTAAAAAAATTTTTTAAATTTAAATAAATAAATAAATAGCTGTTCTTTTCCCTTTTCAAAGCTACCTTCAAATACCTGTTAAACATTAGTCTTTAAACGACAGTCCTTGTGGAGTCAGAGCACAGGCGATAACGCTGACAAAGCCATGTAGGCCCAGACCCCTGGCCTTCCACAAAGGGCCAGTGAACCCACCAATCCACAGTCGCCCTTGGAGCTCCGGCATGGTGCTCTCAAACAGCTCGTGTAGCTTCCCTGGGGCCTGAGGAACTGCGCTCCTGTACCCTTGTCCACCACCCTCCACCCGCATTGTTAGCAAAATAATGTTTGAAGCAAAGTTTACCTCCATCCTCTTCAGTGGGCTGATGGAACGGAAGTGGCACGCCCTTCAAACAGGAGAGAAGCTACGGTGAGGTTTTGCCCCCGGCACTGTCTTTGGTCAGGAATGCGGTGAGCACTGAATGGTGGTGTGTTTGTGGGTGTCTTGCCCCTTGGAGCTAAAAGCCTACAGAGTTGATGGTCCTGCCATTTTTCTTTACTGAGTGGCAAAGAAACCTGGGTAGCACAAGGTTACGGCTAAACTCATAAAACACCCAGCAAAAAGCAGGAGCAAAGCAGGTGCCTGTAGGATCAAGGTCCTGCTGGGCGAGGATGGGTCCTGCTACTTCTCCTCGCATCCTCTGGAAATCTGTGGAGGATTGTTGCTAGAGCAGGGACTGCTAAGCTACGGGCTATGGGGCAAATCTGGCTACCGCCTGTTTTTGTAAGTAAACTTTTACTAGCACACAGCACACTCGTTGGTTTACGGGTTGCCTATGGCTGCCTTTGTGCTACGATGGCAGAGCTGACATTGTGACAGAGACCATACGGCCTGCAAGAGCCTGAAATATTTACTGTCTGGCCCTTTAGGGGAACAGTTTGCGAGGCCCTGACCTAGAGGTAAGTCCCACTCTATAGACAGAGAATTGAGAAGCAAATAACTGGGCCCTTACAAAGGACGGGCTCTAGGACAGACAGAACCGCATACACTGCCTGCAGCAAACCGGGGGGGAGTGGGGGGACACCGGTACCTCGTAGAGTCTGGTGGCAACAAGTTTTCTACCAGTGGTGTTGATTCCTTCCATAACCACAACCTGAAAGACAGGCAGCAGACAGGCTTGCATCACAGGGGAGATGAACGGGAGGTCTGGAATAAGTTATACTCTGATAGAGTTAAAAGTATTGTCCAGGACTTCCCTGGTGGTGCAGTGGTTAAGAATCCACCTGCCAATGCAAGGGACACGGGTTCGAGCCCTGGTCTGGGAGGATCCCACATGCCGCGGAGCAACTAAGCCCGTGCACCACAACTACTGAGCCTGTACTCTAGAGCCCGCAAGCCAAAACTACTGAGCCCGCACACCTCAACTACTGAGACTGCGTGCCGCAACTACTGAAGCCCGCATGCCTAGAGCCCGTGCTCTGCAGCAAGAGAAGCCCCCGCAATGAGAAGCCCGCGCACCACAAGGAAGAGTAGCCCCTGCTCGCCGCAACTAGAGAAAGCCCACACGCAGCAACGAAGACCCAACGTAGCCAGAAAAAAAAGAAGTATTGTCCAGCTACTCTCATTCTGTAATTGTAAACTTGGGGGTATTTTTCTAGAAAACAAACCAAGGGGGTTATGTTGGCGTAATAATAATTGTACTTTACATGGGTGACCTCATTTTACCTCTCCTGTGAGGTAGGAATTATCATCCCCATTTCACAGGCAAGGACACTCTGGTTTTGAGAGGTTAGTAATATCTCTGTAATCACCCGCCTTGTGGGGTGGAACTGGGGTTTGAACCTGGCAGCAGATCCCAGAGCTAAGGTCCGAGCATATGGGGGAAGGTTGAAATCCCTACACTGGTGTCCCCTCTTGGGCCTGAGCTCCAGCTACACCTCACGGCATCAGACGTCAAAAGCGAGGGGCAGCTGGCCAGCGACGAAACGCTCACTCCTGGAGCCACAGCCCTCTACACACACTACGCAGCAAACAAGCACGCCCGTGCCCAGTGGGAGACGCCCCTGATCTCACCTGTCCAGGAAACAGAGAATACTCTTTGAGCTCAGATAGATCCACTGGAATCTGAGCGCCTGAGGAATGCTCCCGATCTCCCTCAAGAATCACCGACTTGTGGTTCAGCTTCCCGTTGCTGTCACAGCCAATCTGGCCCAGCAGGGTGACGGGCTCCTGCCGAAGGTACACATAAGAATGACAGTCTTTGGGACAGGAGCTCAAAATCTGGTCAACGTAATGAAGAGGGACACAGACCTTTTCAAAACAACAACACACGTTTTTTTTTTGTCGGGGCATCATTTTGAGCCTGAGGTGACCACAAACATCATCACTGGCTCCTTGGGGTGGAAGGACCCTTAAAAGGCATCTAGTCTGCCCACCACCTAATGCTTGAGCCCCTCTAAGTGGCTGCCTGAGCCAGAGCATCTCTAGTTAAGGGGAACTTGCCCCCTTGCCACCCCCAGCAGCCCATGCACCGCACCCCCGGATAACCGTTAACAAAGGCTCTCATTTACTGAGCTCACTGAACAGCAGGCACCGTTCTAAAGGCTTACGTGTATTAACTCATTTAATCCTCACAACAACCGAAGGTGGATGCTATTACTGCATCCATATTACAGATGAGAAAAACCAGTAACAGAAAGGTTAGATAATTTAGTCAAGGTCAAACAGTGGGAGAAGCCTGGGTTTGAAGCCCAGAAGTTCGGCTCCAGGGCCATATCCTGAACCACACACCAGAGTGCCTCTTAACAGGAAGTTCTTCGTTAAACTGAGCTGAAATTTCCCTCTCTGTGGCTTCCTCTATCCTGTTCCCACTCCCGGGGGCAAACTGAGGAAGTCTAATCTTTCCCCACGAGATCGTACATCCCAGCCTCCCCTCCACTACTTCCTCCCAAATTCCCCCAAAACTTCCTTATATGACATGGTTTTGCCTATCTTCCCCAACTGGCCATTCTTCTCTGAATGCAAACACATGACAGAGGTACCATAAAGAATCTTTGAGAACACATCTCCCCTTAAAGTACGTTCTAGAGAGAAAGCACTGGTGCACGTGCCAGATTAAACTATGACATAAAGACACGATTGGCAACACTTGGTCCCTAATGACAGAGGCCAGAGAAGGGGAGAGACTGTGAGTCACCGTTTCTGGAGATCCTCACCTTGCTGCTGTCCTCATATCCTGATACTTGAATGCTTGAATCCCTCAATCTTTGTTTACATGCAAGACTCTAATACAAGTGCAAAGGAAATGATTTTCTCTGGTCACAAAACCAGAGAGCACTTATAACCCATTTTACCAAATTCATCCCAGATAGATGTTCTAACTAGAAGGTAGACGATCAGTGAAAAGGAATCAGGAGGCTGCTTTTTCATCGATTTAAAAAAACAATATCATTCAGGAAAGATTATTAGAATAACTCTTACTTGTGCTGTGACTAGAACAGGAGTAAAAGCCTCAATCTTGTAATGCTCCTTGAGCTCACTGCCAAGTTCTTCTATCTTACAGGTCAGAACTGAAATCCCAGAGGGCAGAAAGTGTGTTTAAGACATTTTACTTGCCAAGAAGAGAAAACATAGCACCTTGTAAAACATTAAAGTCAGTCATTTTACAGAAGCAGGAAGGGTGCCTAGGACACCGGCCAGTTCGTAACTTTCTGAAGGCCGAGCCAATTTCCCGATGTTGGGCTGCTGAGCCCGGCCTTCCATTTGGCCACAGGGGGTCACGCGGCACAATCCCAGAGTCAGTCTGGCTCCCACCCTAGCCTTCCTCTCACTCAGGTCGTCAGGGAGGTTTAGAGGAAGCCAAGCCCAACCTGGAAAGCCTTCCATTCTTCACAAGGAAGAAGCCATAAATGTCTTTGCTTCCTTTAACACTTTAATTGGCTTTCTTTACACAGTTCAAGTGGTTGTTACTGGGAAATGGTTATGTGCTTTCTCTTTAGCAAAGTGACGTGATTTGGGAGAAATACTGAGAGTTATCAGCTCATATCCTTTTACTAATAGGGGCACCCGGAGGACATCTATCAAAGGCAACCTTGAAACTTGTTCTACCAGCCTAGCTGAAGCTTTGTTACTGACTCGAGACCCTTCCCGGTGGTTTTATATCCTCCAGAATTTCAAAGAGAAAAACAATTACCTTCTCGAATGTCTGGGAGCTTCTGAAACATGGATTTGTAGCTCCCGGTTAGTGGCTCTGGATACCCCAAGACCTTCACGCTGATGTTACTGGCTCCTTCTCTCCCGGACCAAGACATCACCTGTGCTGAGCCAAAGGAGGTAACCACTTCTCCTCGGTTACTTCTCGAGCTGTATTTCTGAGAGGGAGTAGCACTAATTGGAAGCAAAAGACATTAGTGTTAGTGTGTTCATACCTAAAAGGAGAGAGGAATGGGATGAGGCTGCCTCTTGAAAATGGAGATTTGGAGGAGCGCCAGGCTGGCCTCACAGTTTATAAACCTAACCAGCTTAATGGGGTTGCACATTCTGGGCCTTCAAGGAATTCAGGAACGAGGGCGTTGAGGAACACCAAACGTGTTCAGAGGAGTTTAGATGCAAGGACACATTTTAAAAGGTCTTCTCCTGGCTTAAAACTAAACAAAGTAAAACAAAACCCAAACTCTGAATTGACGAAAAAGCAAGTTCCGAGTACTATTTTCTTCTTATGAATTTTCAGCGCTTGTTAGAACATCATCAGAGCCTGGAACTGTGGATAAGCCAAAAGTTGCCGTGCATACACCTAAGACCTCACGACACAGTTCAAGGTAGAAACAGCAATGAAGTTAAATGAAATGAATCAGCTTTCCCCAGTGTCTCTGCAGGTGGACGCATAACAAGTTCTGTCAGCTGGTGAACAAACACTCCCATTCTCCGAGTCTCAACGGACAAGTTCTCGTATTTCCACTCACTGACTGATAAATTCCACCTCCAAGGACACACGGGTATTGCTGATCTGCTTAGAGGACAGCGAGGTCTTCTAACCCTTTGGTCATGAACACGGCGTAGAGAGAGGTCCAATTAAAACAGGCTTCATTTAATGTTCCGAAACTCTGCAGGAACAAGTTCTATGGGGGCACCGTTGCAATGGGTGCTACCAGTTCCTCCTTCCCAGGGAGGCTACAGAAAGCGAGCTTCATGAATTACCTCTATCTCCAATGCTGCCTCTACCTGAATAATTTAGAAGTTACTTTCATAAATTACAAAGCCAGTTTCTAATGTCAGTTTGCATTAAAAAATGGCGTGCATTAAAAAATGACTAGGCAGCACATCGCCGACTGCTCCGAGCTCCTCCCTGTGAAGCTCCATGGGGTGGGCGTTACAGCCGGCCCTTTAATGCAGGGAGTCGCTCACAGGGCGTCAGCCGTAGACAGATCTACGAGTTGCAAAGCCTTGCTTGTTGAGAGGATAGAACTGCTGTCATGGTGCCAGCACCTATGAGAACCATCTCTGTACACCACACCAACCATCTCTGTGCATCCAAAGATGCCCTTCTAAGTCTGGAAAGCTCACTTCGGAAGCCCGTTTGAGAACTCCCGAAAGTAGGAGTGGACCACACTAAAGTCAAATCGTCCCTCAGAATCCAACCACCGTTCAGCTTGAATGACGGCTATCACCTCCTTTCTTTTCTTTTTTTAATATTTTTTGGCCATGACGCGTGGCTTGCGGGATCTTAGTTCCCCGACCAGGGATTGAACCCAGGACCACGGCAGTGAAAGCACCGAGTCCTAACCACTGGACCGCCAGGGAATTCCCTATCATCTCCTTTCTAATGTGACAGGGCTAGAAAGTCTTAAGCTCTGCTCCGTCTAGAAGAAGTGACTCCTAGCAGCCAAGTGTTTCCCTAACTGGTTAACATTACTGTTCCTTTGCCTCATCCTGATGTGGCAGCGCCTTTCTCCTCCTCAGTAGCGCTCTCATCTATGGAATTCTCTCACATAAGACATGTCATTTATGGATTTCCAAAAGTCACATGTGATCTTTGTGGATTTATGTGCAGAGGTGGCAGCAGGGATAAAATACCAATTAAGCTGGTGTAGATTCACAGTGACAAGAAAACTCTCAGAAACTAATTGTAACCCGAGTGAGGGACAAAGAACAGGTTACGCAACATTATGAACAAAGATACGTGCTTTTCTTTTTTAAAAATAAATACTTCAGATTAAAAAAAAAACCCAACAACACACGAACTAACAGAAGCAGGTGGAAACCTATTTGCCTCTACTGGCAAGACTCAAAGGCCTCCCAACTTCTGAATAGACAGGTTGTTTTCAGTAGAAGATATCAGTTCCTGATCTAGGAAATGAGCCACAGAAAAGCAGGTAGAAAGTGAGTTCCCTTAATTACCGTAAGAAACAGTAATTTTCCACACAGGACAAGAGAGCAGGGAGGGCAGAGAGCCATAGGCTTTCCAGCCAGCTCACTGCAGAGGTAACAGTCCACTCATATTCATTAAGCCATGCTGTAGTGTCAGCCGCCACTAGAAACCAGAGAAAGGGAAGGGCAGGCCTGCTGTTGGGCAGCTGAATTAATTATGAGCCATACCTTAGAGAGAAACTTGATGGTGACAGGAGCTGATGGGGGCTTCGAGTAGACACACTCCTTTTTGTGAGGGGGGTTTCCGGAGTGGTGATAGCTCGCTTCTGAGAACCCTAGAAACAAAAGAGGAAAAGAGCCCAGTCACTCTAGATCCAGGCTGCTAATTAAGTGTACAGTTCCTTAGGAAGAAAGGGAGAACGGTGCCCGAATGAAGGGCACAGATAGGATAGGGTTGGTTTTCTTCTTAAGGCCCCATTTTCCAAGTATAATCTCAGAGAGAAATCCTCGTCAACTGTAACCCAGTATTCATCAGTATCATGTCTCCACTTGGGAGGCAATTATGAAACAAATGCCAACATTCCCCAAAAAGGATTGCCAAGCAGGCGATCTGTCCTCTCAAATCACTCGCGTGTTCACTTTCCTTCCCCACCTCTCTTTGCTTTACAACAGCTGTGAGTTTTGCTATGCATACGGTTCTGACCTGCGTGGACACATTTTCCTGACAAGGGATGGGACCATGTTACTATTTATTTTGGCAAAGTCTACCACGCATTTTCAAAATTAAAGAAGGGAGTGACTCCAGGCAGATAACGAGTGAGCTCATACTTGGAGAGGACTTAGCAAATGCCTCACTGATGGTCACTTCTGTTTTCTGGGTTTTGCTCATCAAGAATCCAGAGATACCCAGAGCAGAGGGTGAAACCCCCAAATCCCGAGATCCATTGTTCCCCAGAGTCTGGGACGACCAACTGTGGCTGAGGAATGACAAAATCCTTGCCTGGACGGCAACCAGGCGGCCAGCTAGTCTGCAGACATTCCCCTATCCTTGGGCTCCTCCTGGCTGCAGGTTTAAGTTATGCCACCAAAGCTGCCTACAGGGGTGACGACGAACAGATGGGAGAGAAAGGATTCAAAACCACCATTAAGGAGCTGGAATGGAAACTAGATTTTAAAAAGACCCTTATGCTACCACCCTTATACAAGAGCCATTTAAAAATATTCCTTCCTAGGGCTTCCCAGGTGGCGCAGTGGTTGAGAGTCCGCCTGCTGATGCAGGGGACACGGGTTTGTGCCCTGGTCTGGGAGGATCCCACATGCCGCGGAGCGGCTGGGCCCGTGAGCCATGGCCGCTGGGCCTGCACGTCCGGAGCCTGTGCTCCTCAACGGGAGAGGCTGCAACAGTGAGAGGCGTGCCGCAAAAAAAAAAAAAATAAATAATAAAAATATTCCTTCCTAGTATTTCAATATTTTTCCAATTAAAAAAATCCTAATAGTTGTAATATTATTTTGAATATGAACCTTCACTTAAGTAATACATACACTGAATTTTTTGCTCTATATTAATTATGAGCATTTTCCCACATTGTCACAATCTTCATCCTTTTTAGTAGCTGTGTTGATTGAACTGATATACAATAATTTACTTAACTACTTCTCTATTTCTGGGTGCATTTGTAATTTCTGGTGACTATAAATAATGCTGAGATGCCCATTTTCACACACACAGCTTTTCCTAGAATTTGGATTTGTCTTTTTGTTTTGTTTTTTTTTTGCGGTACGCGGGCCTCTCACTGTTGTGGCCTCTCCCGTTGCGGAGCACAGGCTCCGTACGCGCAGGCTCAACAGCCATGGTTCACGGGCCCAGCTGCTCCGCGGCATGTGGGATCTTCCCGGACCGGGGCACGAACCCGTGTCCCCTGCATCGGCACGCGGACTCTCAACCACTGCGCCACCAGGGAAGCCCTGGATTATTTTTTTAGGGGAGACTCTTACTAGGGACGATTATTGGGCCATAGGATGGTAAAGATTTTATAGTTTTGATATATTTTCTCAAACTATTTCCCCCAAAGACCCTTCAATATACAGTGGGCTACAGAACTCTAGGTCTCCCAGGACATGGACAGAGGATGGGACTCTGGGAGAGAGCAGAGCCTCGTGGCTCTCATCCTCAGACCTTGCGGTGAAACCTGATTGTGTCAGCAAACCAGCTCCAGCTACGCTCCTTGGGGGTGCGCTCCCTCTAACCAAGCTCAGGAGACTCACTAATACTACGTGCCAGTTCATTCACCTGTAATGAGAAATACCGAGGGACCACAGTCTCACATCCTGGGGTGAGCATATCCTCACACCACACAGGAACCCAAATTGTAGCCAAGGATGCCAGCTTATTCACTTATTAGAATCATAATGCCGACATCATGGGAACTTCAAATCCTCAGGCGAATGCATCTCTCCCTGGCAGGAAGGACATGTGGAGAGCCAAGATTTATGGTGAGCATGGGAGCAAAAGTGTAGCTGTCAATTGCACAAGCCAAATATTTAATGGTGACAAGCTAAGACCACTGACATATTCACCTCTGTAACAGGGGCACCGCTGCCCCTAAGATCTGACACGGGCACTGTTTGGGTGGGAAAGGCCAAGGCTTGGCTCTGACTCTGTCATCATGCTGCCACTGATGTCTGACAGTTTCTGTGTGGTGAGCACTGTTCTAAGCATTTTTCCTGTTTCTAGCCCAGCCCCATTCTGCCTCTCCTCTGAGCTTCAGACACATATTTCAAATTGTTTGCTCATTTCAACCCAACTCTCTCAGCTCTGATTCCAGGGTCACAAATTTTAATCCGTGACTGAGCCTCTTAGGTACTTTTGTAGCAGGAATGGGGTGTCCTTGATATGGTATTTCAGCCATCAGAAGGGTGTATACGTCAACAGTAAATTAAGTAAATTGGCATCTGACTTATGCATCAGTCTACTGAGAGCTGAATTACCATGAGTCAGTCCTGCAGAACACTGTGAACATTTTCGCTTTCTTGCTCTGGACAGGCGCACCTAAACTATTCACCTCCTTTCTTACAATGTAATTTACTTTGAAAGATTAAGGCTTACTCCCTGGTTAAGGATTTCCACAAACATATTTTCTATAAAGAGTAACTACTATTGATATTACTGAATACATTGCTTTGGGCTTGGCGCTTTACACATTCATTTAATTTTCAAGCCCTCTGAGATAGGAGATATTATCAGCGCTGGCTGCCAGCTTCTTGAGGGCAGAGCACACCCAAACCTGTTTCATTCACCAGTTCACCCAGTGCCTGGCATATAGTAGCTGCTCAATAAGTGAATGAATGGATCCTGATTTTAAAGGAAAGGAAAAGGCAGCTCAGAGAGATAAAAGCAACTCACTCAAGGTCACCGAGGTCTCTGACTCAGGCATGGAGGGCAATGCTTTTCCACTGCCCTACTCCACCTCTCACACTGGGGTCCAACACCCAAGTCGGATCATTCAGTTACAGTCCACTTGATACAAAATTAGGCAACCATTAAAAAAGAGTAATTATGGAGAAATTGCATTTATAAAAATTTTATGATATGATAACTGAAGAAAGCAGGACAACCATGTGTCCACGAGGACTGCCATCACGCATAAACATCTATGCATGTGATCGGAAAGGAAGATGCATAAGTGGAAGTAGAGCAGGAAACTGTATGAGTGGTGAATTTTCTCCCTTAGAACTTCAAACGCTGTGCTGATATTTTTAGACTAAAGAAAAAAATGCTATGTGTAGAATGCAATTTCCAAACACGGCACACGCACCTTAGAGGGTGTGGTGTAAGCATTCAAGAGGGTCTCCTCTTCCTCCTCCACTTCAATTCTAAGAACACTGGTTAAGAGAAACAATAAACTTCCACCCAAAATCTAAGGCAAGGGTTGATCAAAAAAGAAACCTGAGTATTAGTTACATTTGTTGCTTGTTTCTAAAATTATACATGCAACAGATAACAATAATGCAGTGACAACAATAACGATAGATAAATGATGAAATACAATATGTGGTTTGATGCAAAGGCCTTGATCAGAAAAGGATACAGCTCTTGTATGGAAACGATGTCTCTGGCTCCCGCGTGCCCACTGTCCTTGGAGGCACTGAGCCTGGCTTTGGACAATCTTTTGCTCAGAAACTGAGGAAGAAAAGATAATGAATATATTATTCCATAGTCAGGTAATAGAGGAGGCGTTCCCCACAGCCATGAGGTAATAATGGGCATTTGAAACATAATCAAAGATATAAAATTCCTCAAAGGAAGAATGCAGAAGATGCATGATAGACCAAAAATTAAAGACTTTACCTGTGACTGTTTCCCTTCAACACATAACAGTTCTAATATTAACACCAATTATTTGTTGAAGACAGTTTTAGGTGATTTACATCCATTCTTATTTCATTCAATAACCATAAAAAGTACAGAGCAAGAGAACCACTGAGAGGAGAGGAAACTGAGGCTCGGAGCCATTAGGTTAGTTGGTCCAAGCTCACACTGGGACTGAAATCCAGGCCCGACTCCAAAGCCCACACTCTTCTCAATACAGTGCACTGTCTCCCGACTGAGTAGACACGGAGAGTTACGTTATCAGTTTGCCTACAGTTTGTTCTTTTTTCTTCTCTTTTCTTTTTTTTTTAGTTTGTTCTTACCTCATGCTCAAAAGAGTTTAGGGTCTCTGAGGTGAGGCAGTCTTTACGTGTGCTGGTGCAGAAGGCTATAAGCTCGCCAGCCATTCCCTCCTCATTCTGTCCATACAGAACACACAGCTCTATCACTGCAGGGGGAAATTAGACACGTAAGAACTTAGTTCATTGCTTGCAGCTTTCATCTTGAAAAGTGAAAATAATCCTCTACTTAAATTCAATCAAAATTTATTCAGCACCTACTAGGGACAGGCACTGTTCGAGGCCCAAGGACACAGCAGTGAACAAAAAGAGACGCACCCTTGTCCTTAACGCAGCTCACTATGGAGGGGAAACAGAAAACAAATAAGTAGGGCTTCCCTGGTGGCTCAGTTGTTGGGAATCTGCCTGCCAATGCAGGGGACATGAGTTCGAGCCCTGGTCTGGGAAGATCCCACATGCCACGGAGCAACTAAGCCCGTGTAACACAACTACTGAGCCCGCGTGCCACAACTACTGAGCCTGCACTCTAGAGCCCGCGCGCCACAACTACTGAGCCCACATGCCAGAACTACTGAAGCCCGCGCGCCTAGAGCCCCTGCTCCTCAACAAGAGAAGCCACCACAATGAGAAGCCCGTGTACCGCAACTAGAGAAAGCCCGCGTTCAGCAACAAAGACCCAATGCAGCCAAAAATAAATAATTTTAAAAAAATGAAAAAATAAAACAAATAAGTAAAAGACATACGTTAGACAATTAAATGTGCTTTGTAGGAAAATAAAGCTTGGACAGGGGTGGGGGAGTGGGGGGAGGGGCTGGCAATTAAAAAAAAATTTTTTTCCCTGCGCCACCAGGGAAGCCCTGGGCTGGCAATTTTAAACCCAGTGATTAGGGAAGGCTTCATTGAGGAGGTGACTTTTTTTTTTTTTTTGCGGTACGCAGGCCTCTCATTGTTGGGGCCTCTCCCATAGCGGAGCACAGGCTCCGGACGCGCAGGCTCAGCGGCCATGGCTCACGGGCCCAGCTGCTCCGCAGCATGTGGGATCTTCCCGGACCAGGGCACGAACCCGTGTCCCCTGCATCGGCAGGCGGACTCTCAACCACTGCGCCACCAGGGGAGCCCGAGGAGGTGACATTTGAGTAAGGACTTGAAGGAAGTAAAGGAGCGAGTCAGACAGTGTTGAGGGGAAGAGCTTTCAGGCAAAGATCCTGAGGGAGAAGCAAGATCGGTAAGGCCTCTGGGGCTGGGATGCACTGAGGAAGGAGGCGACAGAAGATGAGTTGAAAGGGTGAAGGGGGTGCAGACCGTTGGCCACTGTAATTATTGAGCAAGCCAAGAAATCACCAGAGGGTTTGAACAGAGCAGTAACACGATCTGACTTCCACTCAACAGGGTCACCCTGGCTGCTGTGTTAAGCAGACTGAAGGGGACAAGGGCAGAATCAGGGGGACCAATTAAGAGAACCATGGCAAAGTCCAGGTGAGAGATGATGGTGGCTTGGATCAAGGTGGTGGCAGTGGACGAGGGGGAGAAGTGGTTGGACTCTAGGTGGGAAACGCTTTGAAGGTAAAGCCAGTGGCATTTGCTGACTGGATATGGGGTGTGAAGAGAGAAAGGCGACGAGGATGATGCTGTGGGTTTAGCCTGAGCACCTGGAAGGGGGCAGTTAACTGAGCTGGGGAGGCAGCAGGAGGAACTATGAGGAGAGGAAGCAGGAGCTTAGTTTTAGACACGTGGAGTTTACACGCCAATGAGACATCCAGCTGGAGACATCTAGGAGGCAGACCAGCCCGCAGATCAGGCAAAAGGTCTGGGCTGAGATATAATTTGGAAGTCATCAGCAAACACATGAATGTAAACCCAGGAGACCAGGTGAGATCACCAAGAAGCCGAGCGCATCTCGGGGCTCAGGGTGCGGGTGAATCCGCAAAGGCTGAGAGGAGGTGACGCGCATGGTAGAGAACACCTGGGAGGAGCATCCAAGCAGCTATGAGAAAAAACGTGTTTTAAAGGAGAGGACACGATAAATGGCATCAAATGCTGCTATTCATTCAAACGAAGACTGAAAATGCATCCCTGGCTTTAGGTGAAGGTCGTCGGTGACCTTGAGAGGAGCAATTTCAGTGAAGTGGTGGGGATGAAAAAGCTGACTGAAGTGGGCTTAAAGAGGAAAAATTTGAAGAACAGGTAATCCTGAGGAGGAGGTTTGTTGTAATTGGGAGAAGATAACTGGAGTGGGAAGGCGGGACAATGGAGTATTTAAACGGAGGGAGTCTAAGAGTCACATTCCTAGGCTATTAGGAAAAAAAACCTTATAGAGAGAAAAACGGAAAATAAGGGGAGAATAATTAGAGTGATGTCCTTGAGGAGGAGAAGGAATGGGATTTAGGACTCAAGTGGAGCATGTGGCTTTTGCCAGGAATATGGAGAATTTATTTACTGTAATGGGAGGAGGCAAGGAATATGGCACAGACACAGGTCAGTGGGAAGAAGTAATGGGGGTAGCTTAAAGAAGTTTTCTAATTCCTTCTATTCTTCTCAGCAAAACAGGAAGTAAGTTCGTCGGCTGAGAGTGAGAGTGGGACAGAAGGTCGTTAAAGGCGCGGCAGGTGACGAATAATCATAGGAGACTCAGGGTGAACAGACCAGGGAAATATGGTATGACTGTCAGGCAATATTAAAGTCCCAGCGAGGTTAGCAATTATGAATTCCAAGTCTAGAATTCCAACAGCACTGCCAATGTAGTCCTACATGAGATGGAAGCCTTTATAAATTCTCTTGTTTCGATTTCAGGCTCACCAAATAAATTTCTGACTATGATTGGCTTTCTCATTCAAGTCTCCTGTTAGGAAGAGAATGCCCTGGAGATAAAAACTTGGAGTATTCTGGTCTCTCATAAATTACCACGTTTGCATCCTGGTTTTATATATTAAAAAAGAAGTTCAATATGCTGATGAATGATTAAGGCAGGTGCACAATCACCCTGCTTCTAAAACTGAGACTGTCCACACCTCCAAAGACTTTGCTTCCAACAACTCCTTACACTGCCCCAGACCCTGACCGATACGGTGGACCAATACAATGCAGCACCGGACTCGGGCACAGGAGACCTGGTTCACAGACCAGCTCAGGCAATTAACTCTCCTTATTTGTTTCTCCATCTGTAAACAGCTGACAAGCTCCTTAAAGTTCCTTCCAAAGCTAAAATTCAATTTTAGGAACCCACCTCAAGGGACTCATATTTGCACAGAGCACCAACAGTTTTGATGAGAAGTGATGCTTCAGCAGAAGTTTAGGTGTAGGCTGGAAAGGGAGGAGCCAGGAATAAAAAGCTACTTTTCAAAACCCCAACATCTCTTGCTTTGTTATTGAGCTTTAAGCATTTTCCAAACTCGGTGAGACTGCGCCGATTTAAAATCCCTCTTCATATTCTTATTTTTGATTTGGGAATCCACGCAGTACCCTGTGAGCGTTTCACAGTCCTCACATCCCAAACCTCAATACTCAGTTTAACTCATCTCACAAACACGGAGAAGCCCCATCTAAGGGAGGTGAACCTCGGAACCGAGCGGGAGCGTGAACCTGGGCTGGGGTCCAGGGAGGGGGCAAGGGACTCACACTTCTCAACCACAGCCTCCTCGCATTCTAGGCCGAAGATCTCCAACTCCTCCACCAAGAGCTGGGCGGACACGGCCATGATGACCCAGGAGGAGGGCCGGCGCCGGGCCCACCCAGCTCCGACCTGACGCCAAGAAACCCACAGGCGTGGAGATCGATGAGCAGGACGAGGTCCCTCTGATCCTTTCACCCTCCGAGGGACCGAGACGGAGAGTGACCAAATGGCCCAAGACCTCAGGCCGTCGGAAGGCCCCAGCCGTCAGTCACGGAGAAACACGTTTTCTTTTTCTTGAAGCCCCCAAACACCTGAAGGAAGAGAGCAGAAATCTTGAGAAGTCGTTCTCCTGCGGAGAACGTCCAGCTTCCTAAAAGCCACCACTGAACATCTCAAGACGGGATTAGAGCTGAGCAGCCCGGAAAAACCCGCCAAATGCTTTGTATGCCGCCCGCATGCGCGAGACCCGGGTTCAACCCCACCCCTTCCCCTCTGCTTCCTGTTCCCAGTTCCCGGACTATACGCGCGCACGCGCATCCGAGGGCGCGTGCGCACAAACGCCTGCGCGCCCGCTCGCGCGCCCGCGCCTGGCGGTCGGCCCGCCCTACGGCGGCTGCGCAGTTATCCCCAGCCGGGCGCGAAAGCAAGGCCTGGGCGCACAAAAACCCGGACTCCCGGAACCGAAACCGCGGTTCTGCACCAGCCGCCGATGCCTTGACTTCCGGGCTTCGCGAAGCTCCGTGAAGTATGTTCGTCACCCTTTCGTTCCGTGCCTTGGTGCGCAGGCGCTGTCGTGTATATGCCCTTAAATGTCCCATTTTGTGCCCAACGCGGGAGAGGACGGGCTTGTCGTCCCTCTGTGTCTCCTACTTCATGTCTGCACTCCGTGTGACTTCGTTAGGGAATCTGGTTGCCATGGTTATCGTCATGGTTACCACCGTGGTCTCAGCCACAGCTATAGGTCAGTTTTCTGGATCTGGAGCATTTCAGTGGAAAAGAGGTGGAAACGTGACAGAAATGATTTGGTTTTGGACATATCAAGTTTGGGTGCCTTTGGAATTTCTAGGTAGAGGTTCCCATTAGGCGACTGGAAGCTTGGGAGTGAAGATGGGTCCCTAAGGGGGAGAGAGTTCAGAGGTAAAATGAGAAGAGGGTCTTCCCCCGAAATATCTCCTAATTCTTTGACCCAAAATCTCCACTGCCTCAGCTTAGATAAAATAACCTTAGGCATCATACTTGACTAATGGGATGGTAGATGGGTAGAGTCTCTAGAATACTTTGGCGGTGTATGTCAGGAGCCTTAAAAATGTTCATCCGCCTTGACTCAGCATTTCTTATCCTAAGAAAACCAGCCAAAATTCAAAGTTTTATGAACAAAGATGCTCTTCGTTTTTTAATTTACGATAAAAAAGTACAATTAAAAAATGGAAACAGCATCCAAAGGTAGGAAAGTATGGGGTATCACTACAGCAGTGATTCTCACGACTGCACTAAAGAGACCAAAGACTTTTAGCGGGCACATGAGATGTGGGAGGAAGAGCGAGGCAGAGCCCTGTCTTGGCCTCAGTCCAGCCGTGTGAAACAGGGGGTAGTCTGCATACTAACCACAGTTGGGGGAGGGCTGGAGAGGGAAAACCACCTTACATTCCCCTAAGGCTTCTTACTGGTGGGTACCAAGGGCAGAGGGTGGGAGCAGTCTACCTGGGTATGGGCAGTAGAGCGTATATTTGTTTTCTATTGCTATGTAATAATTTATCACAAATTTAGTGGCATAAAACAACATTCGTTTATTAGCCCACAGATCTGTAGGTCAGAAGTCTGGGCACAGCATGTCTGGGTTCTCAGTAAGGCTGAAATCAAAGTGTCAGCTAAGTTGCATTCTTTTCTAGAGGTTTCTTCTACCAGCCAGAGACACTGCTTTTAATGGGCTCATGTTATTAGGTTAGGACCACATTGATAATGTCGCTTTCTTAAGGTCAACTAATTTGGGGACATAACTACATCTGCAGAATCCCTTTATAGCATGTGAAGAGGGCACTGTTCCAACAGGAAAAGACATTGGCCCAATAGAGCACAACAAAGAAAAAAAGCAAAAGAGGAAGTTACTGGAACAAAGACATGATCTATTTTGAAATATGTAATGTCTTCAATATTGGGTATAGCTTCATTTCATGATAATTACCAAAATAGTCTCATAAAGAGGAGAGAGAGTTAAAAAGTCATCTGTTCTGTGTGTCAAATAGGCTAAGTATGACACTGACCCCCTTCTCTTTCCTTTAATGAATCATTTAGCTGTCTCTTATTATTTGGAGGTGGGTGATGGGGGTTGATAGTTAAAGGACTGGTTCTGGCCTCTTGAAAGCTTTTAAAAGCATGTCAAGACCCTCCCTCTAGAATGTGGGGTTATTTGTCATATATTTACTCTGTTAACAGGAAAAAAATCTCTCCATATCCTGTTACAAATGCTTACTGACCATTTGGATTTCCTTTTCTGCAGGTTTACATCCTTTGTCCTTTGCCTTTCTTACCAAGTAGCAGGAGTTTTTGTATATCAAAGATCAGGGGTTGTAAACTATGGCCGTTAGGCCAAATTTGACCAGCTACCTGTTTTTATGAGGCCTGTAAGTTAAGAATAGTTTTTACATATTTATTTAGTTATTTATTTATTTGGCCACGCCGGGTGTCTTGCGGGATCTTAGTTCCCTGACCAGACATTGAACCCGGGCCCATGGCAGTAAAAGCGTGGAGTCCTAACCACTGGACTGCCAGGGAATTTCCAGTTTTTACATTTTTAAATGGAGAAAAAAGAATAATAATATTCCATGATGTTATGATGTATGATGGAAATTATATGAAATGCAAACTTCAGTATCCATAAAGTTTTCTTGGAACACAGCCATGCTTATTTGTATATGAATGGTCTATGGTTGCATTTGTGCTACAAAGACAGACTTGAACAGTTGTGACAGAGACATTGTGGCCCTCAAATATTTACTGTCTGTCTCTACAGAAAATGTTTGCAGACCCCTGCCATGGACAATAACCACTGTCCATCAAATGTGTTGCACACATTTTTTTCCCAACCTTTTTTTTTTTTAAGCAGAGGTATTTTTCTTTTCTTTTCTTCCAGTTTCATTGAGATATAATTGACATACAGCATTGTATAAGTTTAAAGTGCACAGTGTAATGATTTGACTTACATACATCATGAAATGATCACCACAAGAAGTTTAGTGAACATCCGTCTCTCCTAGAGATACATTAAAGAAATAGAAAAAAAAAAACCAACCAAACTTGTGTATGTGATGAGAACTCAGGATTTTCTAACATAACAACTTTCATATATAATGTACAATGGCGTTAATTACATTTATCATGTTCATCACATCCCTAGTACTTATCTATCTTAACTGGAAGTTTGTACCTTTTGACCACCTTCATCCAATTCCGTATCACCCCACCCCTGCCTCTGGTAACAACAAATCTGATCTCTTTTTCTATGATTTTGTTTGTTTTTGAAGTATAGTTGGCCTACAACACTATGCTAGTACCTGTTACACAACAGAGTGATTCGATATTTCTGTACATTTCAAAATGATCCCACGATAAGTCTAGTTACCATCTGACACCATACAAAGATACTACAAAATTATTGACTGTATTCCCCACACTGTACATTTCATTCCTGTGACTCTTTTATTTTGTATTGGAGGTCTGTACCTCTTTATCTCCCTTACCTATTTCTCTCCTCCTTCCACCCCCCTCCCCTCTGGCAAACGCCTATTTATTCTCTGTATCTATGACTCTGTTTCTGTTTTGTTATGTTTGTTCATTTGTTTTGGTTTTTTATTTTATTTATTTATTTGGCTGCATGCGGGCTTTCTCTAGCTGCAGGGAGAGGGGGCTTCTCTTGTTGCGGAGCACGGTCTCTAGGCTCGCGGGCCTCAGTAGTTGTGGCTCATGGGCTCTAGAGTGCAGGCTCAGTAGTTGTGGCCCATGGGCTTAGTTGCTCCGCGGCATGTGGGATCCTCCCGGACCAGGGCTCGAACCCATGTCCCCTGCATTGGCAGGCGGATTGTTAACCACTGCCCCACCAGGGAAGTCCTGTTTTGGTTTTTTAGATTCCACATATAAACAAAATCATACAGTATTTGTCTTTCTCTGTCTGACTTATTTCACTTAGCATAATATCCTCTAGGTCCATCTATGCTGTCACAAGAGTTCATTGTTTTTTATGGCTGAGTAATACTTCCTTGTGTGTGTGTGTGTGTGTGTGTATGTATATGTATCTATATCTATCTATCTATCTATCACATCTTCTTTATCCATTCATCTATTGATGGACACTTAGGATGCTTCCATATCTTGGCTGTTGTAAATGATGCTGTTATGAACATAAAGGTGCAGAGAGCTTTTTGAATTAGTGTTTTCCTTTTCTTTGGAGAAATACCCAGGATCGGAATTGCTGGATGTTATGGTAGTTCTACTTTTAATTTTTTGAGTAACCTTCATACTGTTCTCCATAGTGGCTGCACCAATTTACATTCCCACCAACAGCGCACAAGGGTTCCCTTTTTCTACATCCTCGCGAATGCTTATTTGTTGTCTTTTTAAAAAAATTTTATTTATTTTATTTATTCATTTTTGGCTGCATTGGGTCTTTGTTGCTGCACATGGGCATTCTCTAGTTGCGGAGAGCGGGGCTACTCTTCATTGTGGTGCACGGGCTTCTCATTGCAGTGGCTTCTCGTTGCGGAGCATGGGCTCTAGGTTCACGGGCTTCAGTAGTTGTGGCACGTGGGCTCAGTAGTTGTGGCTTGCGGGCTCTAGAGCACAGGTTCAGTAGTTGTGGTGCACAGGCTTAGTTGTTCTGCGGCATGTGGGATCTTCCCAGACCAGGGATCCAACCCGTGTCCCCTGCATTGGCAGGTGGATTCTTAACCGCTGCACCACCAGGGAAGTCCCTGTTGTCTTTTTGATAATAGCCATTCTGACAGGTGTGAGGTGATATTGTGGTTTTGATTTGCATTTCTCTGATGATTAGTGATGTTGAACATTTTTTCATGTGTCTGTCTGTTGGCCATCTGTATGTCTTTGGAAAAATGTCTATTCGGGTTTTCTTCCCACTTTTAAAATTGGGTTGTTTTTTGATGTCGAGTTATATGAGTTCTTTGTATAGTATATTAACATCTCATCAGATATATCGTTTGCAAATTTCTTCTCCCATTCAGTAGGCAGCCTTTTTGTTTTGTTGATAGTTTCCTTCACCATTCAAAAACTTTTTAGTTTGATGTCGTTCCATTTGTTTATTTTTGCTTTGGTTTCCCTTGTCTGAGGAGACATATCCAAAAGAAATATTGCTAAGACCTATGTCAAAGAGCATCTTACCTGTGTTTTCTTCCTCAATCTTTTAACCATGTTTCTTCATCCAAAGTTTTACAACTTTTATGTCTATCTTTTCCCTTATGACTTTTAGGTTTCCTACTTTGCTTAATAAGATCTTCCCAA
Source organism: Aethalodelphis obliquidens (assembly GCF_003676395.1). Taxonomy (NCBI): domain Eukaryota; kingdom Metazoa; phylum Chordata; class Mammalia; order Artiodactyla; family Delphinidae; genus Aethalodelphis; species Aethalodelphis obliquidens. The sequence goes on along the minus strand of NW_020838013.1, from coordinate 2,939,956 downwards.
CCTAAACTTATGCAACTATTCTTCTGATATTTCTTGCGTTAATTTAATTGCTTTACCTTTTACACTAATCCAAACCTTGAAAACATTATTGAATCACAGTGGACAACCTTGTCTTCTTCTGTATCTGAGGGCAGGGTTTTCAGGATGACCTCATTTGGCTTGATGGTTGCTACTGGTTTGTGTTAAGAATGCACAATCAGAATTTAGTTATTTTCTTCTAGTTCTATTTTACTTAGAGTTTATTAGGAACGGCTGCTGCATTGTACTCAATACCACAAGAGAATGATTTCCTCTTTTAACTAATGGATATAATAGCATGTCACTTTTAAAATGATAAAATATTCACTTTAATTAAAAAATTTGTGCATCAAAGGACACTATCAAGAAAGTGAAAAAATAATCCACAGAATAGGGGGAAATATTTGCAAATCATGTATCTGATAAGGGTCCATTTTCCAGAATACATAAAGAACTCATAACTAAAAAACAAAAAGACAAACAGCCCAATTTGAAATGGGCAAAGGACTTGAATAGACTTTTTCCTAAAGAAGATATATAAATAGCCAATAAAACATGAAAATATGCCTAACCTCATTAATCATTAGAGAAATGCAAATCACATTACTTCAAAATAGAATGGCTATAACAAAAAAAGAGGAACAACAGCTAACGTTGTCGAATTTGTGAAGAAATTGGAACCCTCAAACATGCTGGTGGGAATACAAAATGGTGAAGCAAACAGTCTGGTGGTTCCTCAAGTAGTTAAATATAGAATTGCCCTATGATCCAGCAATTCCTCTCCTAGGTGTGTACCCAAGAGAATCGAAGGCATATGTATACACAAAATGCTTCTACAAAAATATTCATAGCAGCACTTTATAATAGCCCAAGACTGGAAACAACTCCAATGTCCATCGACATGAATGGACAAATAAAATATGGTATATCCATACAATGGGATATTATTCAGTAAATAAAGGGAATAAAGTCACTGATATATGCTGTAACGTGGCTGAAACTTGAAAGCATTATGTTATATGAGAGAAGACAGAAACAAAAGGCCACATATTGTATATTTCCATTCATGTGAAATATTCAGAATAGACACCGGTGGAGACAGAGAGTAGATTTGTGGTTGCAGGAGCTGGGGAGGGGAGAATGGGGAGTGATTGCTAATCAGTACAGGGTTTCTTTTTGGGGTGATGAAAATATACTAGCAGTTGATAGTGGTGATGGTTGCACAATAGTGTGAATATACTAAAAAACATCAAATGGTACCCTTTGAACGGGTGAATTATCTCAATAAAGCTTTTATTTTAAAAATGTTCATGTAGCTGTGTTTTGTAAGCAATATAGTCCAATACAAGTGCTCGTTATATAGTATCTCACATTAAAGGAAATAATATAATTCTTGTTAAGCCATAAAAAACCCTTCATATCCTGAAGGGCTGAGGTGGGTAGGGTTTATTGTTATTTTTTCGAGTGGCTTGTCATCTCAAAGGAACAGTTTGGTCAGGGAATAAAATACAATGTTTCATGCAGTGACGTGCTGTTCTCCCAATATAAAGTCTGTCTGTGGGCATAAAACCCAGGCTATCTATGGTGGAGAGAGGCACAGCTTCTGGCCCACGTGGCTGTGTGGCCAGTCAGGAAACAGCCACTCTCTGGGGGGCCTTCCAGACCAGCCTGTGCTCTAAGAGAGCCCTTGGCTACCAGGTACTGCACACCTGCTCTGGGGCAGCTCTTTGACCTTCACTGTGTCATGTAATGATGATGCAATCCCTGAGTTATTGGTATTGTTACCTCTATATCCCACATGCAAATAAGGAAACTCAGAGAGGGAAGTGACACGTCTGGAGAGAGTTCTAGCTTAAAGGTTGAGGCAGATCCAGCCCAGCCCAGGTCTCCAACACAAGTTCATGTTTTAACTACAGCCCCAAACAAACAAACCCCCCCAAAACCAAAAAAGCAGAGAGAATCCCATCTTAACATAGGAATACAATACTTGCATAGTGCTTTACAGCTTATAATGCTTTTACTATACCTCATCACTTGATTTCTAGCACATTTTTAGCACATGCAAGGAAGACGTTGTTAGTCCCATTTTACTGATAGGGATTCTACAAACTTGGAGAGTTTAGATAATTTGCTGGAGGTTGCATTGCTGGTAAGGAACAGACTAAACTGTGGACCAGTTCTTTTATATTGCAGCTGTGAGTAGGTGTAGCAAAACTATTGTAGGGAACTACCAGGGAACAATGAGGTGAGATTTCAAACCATCTCCTGTCTCGGATCCTGGACTTTGATTGCAAATGGGGACCTCATGGACCTCACATTTGCTAGAAATGATTGAAAGGCTTAAGGTCAGGGCCAATTGTACACTGCTGTTGGCACACACAGGGTGGATAGGTCACATGTATTCTGTACCCCAGCAAGAGCTGGCGCAAAGTGGAAATCATATGGAACACAATGCTGAGAATCTATGTTTGGAAAATGCAAACTTAATAAAGGGTGGCTTTTGAGCCAAGAACAGCAGTATATATAAATACAGCATATAACATTTTATATACTATATAGCATAATTAATAATACATGTATAATAGTATATAATTATATACACCCCCCCGAAGTTTGCCAAATAGAAATTTTAAAGGGCTTGAGGGAAGTGTAGAGATAGGACAGAAATACTTTGAACTGTCATGTAATAATGTAATTTATAATAATGAGAAGCAAATTTTGAGACTACAACATAATCCCAAGATTAAGCAATGTTATATCCTAAGTCAAGTGAGAAAGGACTTATTTTACACTTTTAATTTATTTTATTTAAAAAAAATTTATTCCATTCTCTATATAATAATTTCATTTATTTTATACTTTTATTATTTTATTTATTTTTATTGTGGTAAAAAACATAAACGAAAATTTACCATCTTAGCCATTTTTATTTGTACACTTCATTAATGTTATCTTTTATTTATTTTTGACACTAATATTGCTTGGAGGGCACTGCTCTGCAGTGTGGACATGTTACCACCAGGTGGCGGTAGTGTGGTACAGTCCCAGGGACTGCGCTTCTGCAGGATTGTTATTCAAACCCTTCCCAGATTCCCCATGCTGTTGCTATGGGAAACTAAGGCTTTCTGGAGAGGGGGAGGCAAGATTTTAAAAAACAAAGCTATGAACCTTGAACCAATTAACTACAGTTTATTGACTTACTACCACGTCTGAGGCGCTGCGTTGGCCCCGTGGTGCGGAGATGGTGGGAGGGGGAGGGGCGTTACATCGGGGAGGGCTGAGGGCCGGGGCCATACCAGCAGCTGATGTCTACTGCGCACTCGCCCTACTGGGTGCCTCTTCTGTGTAGTCCTTACTCGTACGTAAGGCAACCCGGTGTGCATTACTGCGACTAGCCTCTACTACCCAGATCGTTTCCTTATTATGGCCACTGCGATCTGTTTGAAATTCAAGCATCCTGCGTAGAACCCTTTCAGTGGGTTCCTCTTACCTTTGGACCCCCAAGGTCCAGCCTTTGCTCTCCTGCTTCAGGCCACACTGGTCCATCTGCCACAGAGCTTTAGTCCCTGCTGTGGTCTAGCTCCTCTTTCTTAGGCCCTCTTCCTTGACCTCCAGAGTCTCTCCTTCATGACCCTTATCACAGCTTTAATTTCACATTTGTCCTTCTTGGATTCATATTTCTCCAGCTCATTTTACTGTAAGCTCCCTGGGGCAGATCACATGTCTGTTCTTGTTTTTTAATGTTTTTAAAAAATAATTAATTAATTTTTGGCTGCGTTGGGTCTTCGTTGCTGTGTGCAGGCTTTCTCTAGTTGCAGTGAGCGGGGACTACTCTTCATTGTGGTGAGCGGGCTTCTCACTGCGGTGTCTTCTGTTGTGGAGCAGGGCTATAGTCACGCGGGCTTCAGTAGTTGTGGCATGCAGGCTTCAGTAGTTGTGGCTCACGGGCTCTAGAGTGCAGGCTCAGTAGTTGTGGTGCACGGGCTCAGTAGGTGTGGCTCATGGGCTCTACAGCACAGGCTCATTAGTTGTGGTGCACGGGCTTAGTTGCTCTGCGGCATGTGGGATCTTCCCAGACCAGGGCTCAAACCCGTGTCCCCTGCACTGGCAGGCGGATTCTTAACCACTGCGCCACCAGGGAAGTCCCACGTGTCTGTTCTTATATTCTGGTGCCTGACGTGTGGCAGGTAGATGCTCTCAGGAGGTGCTTATTGACCAAAGGAAAGAAGTGGAGGTTGGAACGCCTTGCTTAGGGTCCAGCAGCCAGTAGAGATGCCAGTGTAGACTGGGTGCAGATTTCCACTCTGTCCACTCAAGTTGGCTTTGAGCCCTATGTGACCTTGGATGGATGAACTTCAGTTCATCTGCACTTCAGTTTCCCAGTTTGTCAAATGGGTATAAAACCAGGTGGACTCCAGGATGGCTGTGAAAATGAAATGAGTTGACACATGTGAAGGAAGCATCTGGGCATTGGAGTGTTGGCTAGAGGCCAACGAAAGAATGTAAAATATCTCATTAATAATGCTTTATATTGATTACATATTTAACCCAAAATATTGGGTTAAAAATGTTATATTTTACTATAATGTATATTATAAATTAATTTGTTTTTTTAAAAAATAATGTGCCTATTTATTCATTTTTCTGACAAGTCACAATAGATTTAAAAAAATATTTATTTGTTTGGCTGCATTGGGTCTTAGTTGTGGCACGTGGGCTTCTCTCTAGTTATGGCACGTAGGCTCCGGAGCGTGCGGGCTCAGTAGTTGTGGCACGCGGGCTCTCGAGTGCATGGGCTTAGTTGCCCGCGGCATGTGGGATCTTAGTTACCCGACCAGGCATCCAACCTGTGTCCCCTGCACTGGAAGGCGGATTCTTAAGCACTGGACCACCAGGGAAGTCCCTATAAATTAATTTCTTTTTACTTTTTTTAACGTGGCCACTAGAAAACTTTAAATTACACACGTAACTTGCGTTATATTTCTACTGGTGCTGTTCTAGATCGTGGTTCAGATGTGGAATATTAGCTGGGTGGTCCAAATGCAGGCTTTGCCTTGCACTATTGGGTGGACTGGAAAAATTTGCCGATATTCCTGAATCTCAGTAAGTGTAAGTTTTGTGAAAATTGTGGGATGATGTAAGTGAAACCCTTGCACAATGCTTGGTGCCTGGAATGCCCTTGATAAATGTAAACTATCCTACTTATGCACGTGGCGGGGATTAGACAGAACTCTGATGGTGGGAACAGCTAGTTGCCCCATATCCACATTTTTCTTCTTGTGCCAAGACACTCCTGCTTTTTAGCTGGGCCCATTGCTCCCCGGAATCAGGACTGCATCTCCCAGCCTCCCTTGCAGCCAGGTGTGGTCGTGTGACCAGGCTCTGTCCCATAGCATGTGAGTGGGCATCCTCTGGGCTGTGCCCTTAAGAGGAAGAAAGGGCATGCCGGCACTTCCCCTTCTTTCCCTTCCCTGTGGCTGGAATGGGGACATGGTGGTAGCCATCTGGAATGGGGACTCTGAGAACAAAGAAAATGCTCAAGGGACGACAGAGCTACAAAGAGAATAATCTTGGGTGTCTGATGCTGTAGAGACATATTCTTCCCAGCCCTGAGGCTTATGCCTAGCTTATTACAGAAGAAATTAATTTTTTAGGGAATTCCCTGGTGGTCCAGTGGTTAGGACTCAGTGCTTTCGCTGCCAAGGGCCCGGGTTCAATCCCTCGTTGGGGAGCTAAGATCCCACAAGCTTCCCGGTGTAGCCAAAATAGTGATCATAATAATAATACAATTTTAAGGCCACTATTACTGTGGCTTTCTGTGTACTCTAACTCATGCAGCTCTGGTGCCCAGAAGTTGCCCAAGCTGGCACCTTGGATACCAGGATTCCCATGCTTGCCTTGGTCCAGATTGGTTCAGAACCAGGCAAGGCTGAGCTTGTGTCTTGAGGTCCTTGGTGTGGCTGGAGGAAGCTGGGCATGGACATCGTTGCTTCTCCAAGGGCATCCATCTCTACTCCTTTGTCCTGTTTCCTGAAGGAAGAGCCCAGCAGGCTGGGTGTTTGGATGCAATATCCCTGGTGGCTGACCAGGTCCTCTTGGAGATGCCCAGAGTGGCTCCGTATGGCCCTAGGTGGACCTGCATTCATAAGGCCTAAAAGATTCCTGGGAGGCCACAAGGACAGAGGTGTTCTGGTGTATGAATTATTCTAAGTATTTATAAAGTAGTCTCTCAAAAGTGAGTTTAGTGGGGACCACTTCTCCAGATCCTGATTATCTCTGAGGATGTGATACATGTTTTATGTTGTTTCCATCCCAAAAAACATGTGACGCATGTTTGTTGTTTCATGCAAAGCTGAGGACCAGAATCTGAAGCATGAAGGAGCTGTGAAGAACCAGTGTAGACAGTCAGGGCTGCAGCAGCGTCAGTTCCCAGCTCGCAACTCACCTTCTGTGTTCTCAGAAGGACAAAATGAAAGCCCTGGGCTTGATTACCAGTGGTTACTGAAGAGCCAAGGAAATCAGTGGATATGGGTACGACAGCCACTCCCTCTGAATGTGGAAGGCCATGGAAAAACCCAGAGGAAGGAGTTGATTCTTGTCAGTCAAAGAATTTGACGGTGTAATTTCAGTTTAGAGGTTTAAAATATGTCCACAAATTCGTTGATACTTCTCCCTTTAAAATGTGAAGCCTCATCCCCCTCCCCTTGAGTGTGGCCTGGACCTAGTGACTTGTTTTTAGTGGACTGAATGTGGTGGAAGAGCCCGTGTGTGACATCTGGAACGAGGACATAAAAGCCAGCCTCTCTCCGTTCACTTGCTCCGGGGGAACCAGCTGCCATGTCATGAAGACACCCAAGCAGTCCTAGGGATAGATGTACCCAGCAAAGACTGAGGCCTCCTGCCCACAGCCATGAATGAGCACCTTGGAAGGAGATCCTCCAGCCCCGTCCAGATTTCAGATGATGCCACCCCAGCCAACATTCTGTCTGCAACCTCATGAGGGACCCTGAGGCAGAAGAACCCAGCTCAGCTCCCCCCAGCTCCTGACCCATAGAAACTGTGAGATAGTATGTTTGTTGCTTTAAGCTGCTGAATTTTAGATGAATTTGTTTCATGGCAATAGATAACTAACATAGGTTTTCTGAGATTTCTCTGCGTGGGAGCTTCCCTTGAACTCATATCCTTCTTGGCTGGATGAATTCTTATATTGTATAAAATCTTTAGGAATAAAAAGTTTAAAATATTAATTCAGTGATTTGATTACAGAACAAGCATACACAAGAAGGTATATAATTTTTTAAGTTTACAAATGATCCAAGTGGTGTTGAGGCAATCTTACCCCAGGCGCCACCTCTACACGGATGACTCATGGATTTTTCTTTTTTTTTTGGCTGTGCCGCACATCTTCTGGGATCTCAGTTCCCCAACCAGGGATTGAACCTGGGCCACGGCAGTGGAAGCCTGGAATCCTAACCACTAGGCCACCAGGGAACTCCCAACATGGATTTTTATCTCTAGCCCAGACATTTCCTCTGAGGCAGAGGTACAGGCACAACTGCTTTTTTGGTGCCTCTTTTAGAGAGGAAGCATCTTAAATTCAGTATTCCCAAAACTAAATTAGGGTTTCGCGTATAACCTGGTCCTCTTCTAGCATTGTCTGTCCCAGCAAGTGACACTAGTGTCCACCTAGGCCCACACATCAGAAGTCTAGGAGTCCCCACGACAAAGCTCTCATCCCCTCCCGCCACATCACCTATTCTGTTTGTAGGCATACCTCATTTTACTCCACTTAAATTGAAGGTTTGTGGCAACCCTTCAACAAGCAAGTCTGTCGGCACTATTTCTTTCATGGCATTTGGTCACTTTATGTCTCCGTGTCACATTTTAATTCTCATAATATTTCAAACTTTTTCATTATTGTCATTTTTTTAAAGAAATTATTTTTGGCTGCGTTGGGTCTTCATTGCTGTGCACGAGCTTTTTCTAGTCGCAGTGAGCGGGGGCTACTCTTAGTTGTGGTGCGCGGGCTTCTCAATGCAGTGGCTTCTCTTGTTGTGGAGCACGGGCTCTAGGCGTGCGGGCTTCAGTAGTTGTGGCACATGGGCTTAGTTGCTCCGCGGCATGTGGGATCTTCCGGACCAGGGATCAAACCCGTGTCCCCTGCACTGGCAGGTGGATTCCTAACCGCTGCACCACCAGGGAAGCCCCAGTCATATTTTTTATGGGGATCTGTGATCAGTGACCTTTGATGTTACGACTTGCTGAAAGCTCAGATGATAGCATTTTCTTAGCAATAAAATATTTTAGAATTAAGGTATGTACCTTTTTTAGACATATGCTATTGCACATTTAATAGACTACAGTATAAACAAAATTTTTATATGCACTGGAAAACCAAAAAAATTCATGTGATTCGCCTTATTGTAATATTCACTTCATTGGGGTGGTTTGAACCTGAACCTGCAGTATTTCCAAGATATGCTTATTTCACTCTTCTCTTCCCAATGAAACCGCCTTCCTCTTTCCATCACCACCATGCTAGTCCAGGCTACCATCCTATCTCACCGGGATGGCTGGAGTGACCTACCAATTGGTCCCCACACCACTCTGGCTCCCTTCCAATCTATTTTCTACTCCGCAGCCAGAGCAATCTTTTCAAAGAGCAATGTAATCCTGTCACACCGGCCACCTCTTGCCTCTTGCCCCATCTAACGTTAAGACCAATCTTTCATTTCCCATTGCTTATAGGATGAAGAACCACATCCTCATTGAGGCCTGAAGCCTCTGCCCAGTCTGACCCCAGCTACCTCCCTCCAGCCGCCTCTGATATTACTCTTCCCCTTGATTCTTGTGCTCCAGCCCCAGTGGTCTAGCTTCCATGAATGAGCCAAGCTTCCTCCTGCCACAGGACCCTTGCACATGCCCTTCCCTCTACTTGGGTCTCTCATTGCCTGGTAGCTCCCACTCTTTCTCTAGATCACAGACCAACAAGAAACTCTCCTTGACCCACCTGACCAGGCCAATTACCCTTCATCATACTCTCTCATAACTCATCTTAATGGAAACTTTATACTATTTTTGACCCCATTCTAGATGGTAGGGGCCCTATATATATATATATATTCACAGTTGTGTTTCAGTGCCTGGCATGTAACAAGTGCTAGTAAGTATCAGTTGAATGAATGAATGAATGAATAAATGAATGTTACCTCCTTTAATCTTCAGAATAGCCCGATGAGGTGCACGTTATTATCTCCATTTTCCAGATGGCGAAACTGAGGCTAAATGACTTATCGAGGTCATGTAGCCATAATCTGAACTCACCTCCAGCTCACTCTAGAGACCAAGTCATCTATCCCTCTGTTGCACCTTTGCCCAAATATCTTTCTGAGTTTTGTCTCATTTGGTTCACTTTCTTTTACATAACCAGACAATTTCCTGAGACTCTCTTGAGTTAACAGCCTCCTCTTTAAAAAAAAAAGAAAGTAGCTATTGTTGTGAGGCTTTAAGGATTATCAGTAAACTGTACACGATAGGAACTGGGCCAGGCAAACTGCTTTCCTCCTATTGTAGAACAGCTTAATGTTTAGTGATTAAGCAGAACCTCTGAGTGCAGTTGTGCAGGCTATTCACTGAGCAAGGAGGCCTGACCAGATGGGTGAGGACAGGCTGCCGAAATTGAGCCTATGTTTTACTGGCCAAGCTGTGCATCCTACTGTGAAGCTGTATCTCCCTGGGGGTGGGGTGGGCACCATTCACCCACCAAGCTGAGTGCCCAGGATGCTGCATCTTCCTGGAGGGGGGTACCTTTTCCAAGTTCACTCAGGTGTGGTGTATGGACTAGGTGGCCCTGCATTTATGGTCAGTTGTGGTCAGTCCACTCACATGTTTTACTTTTTAATTTTTTTTAATGAATTAGTGTATTTATTTGGCTGCCCCAGGTCTTCAGTGTGGCATGCGGGATCTTCGTTGCCACGTGTGCGGGATCTTCAGTTACAGCATGCGGGATCTAGTTCCCTGACCAGGGATCGAACCCGGGCCCCCTGCATTGGGAGCACAGAGTCTTAACCTCTGGACCACCAGGGAAGTCCCCTCACATATATATATATTTTTTTTTTGCAGTACGCGGGCCTCTCACTGTTGTGGCCTCTCCCGTTGCGGAGCACAGGCTCCGGACGCGCAGGCCCAGCGGCCATGGCTCACGGGCTTAGCCGCTCCGCGGCATGTGGGATCCTCCCGGACCGGGGCACAAACCCGTGTCCCCTGCATCGGCAGGCGGACTCTCAACCACTGCGCCACCAGGGAAGCCCTATACCCTCACATGTTTTAATTGAATCAAGCGCTCTGTACTGTAAGAATTTAGGAAGAAAAGGCAACTTGTTTATTTGGGGAGTGTTGTGTATAAAAGGGAAAATATGGAAATGCCGTCAATCTTTCTTCCCCGCACTGTCCCAGCCCTGCTCTTGAGGTGCACGATCCTTAGCATCTAGACGTTCTTCCTTAGGACGTGACGTGAACTAGAACCCGGGTTGGCCTGAGCTGGGCCCCAGGTGTGGCTGTTTATCTTGTCCTTACAGGTGACATTGTGGGAGATGAGTTGTGTCTCCAAGGATCATGTGCGCGCACAAGACGACCTGTGCTTCTCCCTTTAGGAAGCACTCACTGAAGGGAAACCCGAGGCGACTCCTTTGTCCCCTGTGGTCCTCTGGCCTCCCCCCCGCCCCCCTCCCCCATTTATCAAAGAAGAGCTGTTCCTCCCCGGCCCCTCTCCCTCAAGGCTGGCGAGTGGGTGGGGACAGCAGCTGAGGAGGAATGCTGTTCCCCTTCTAAGGTGTTTCACCCCGAGGTCCAGCCAGAGGAGACCTGTTGTCCCAAGCACTTCAGCTTCTTGGGCTGGAGGGGTGGGCAAGTTTAATGAGTCCAGATGTTCTTCTGGCTGGTTGTGGGCACAGTATAAGCTTTCAGGAAGACAAGCTGGGAAGATGGAGCTATCAAGAAGGCAAGTTTTTTTTCCTGTTTTGTTTTGTTTTTTAGAATTAGCTGATTTTTTATTAATGAACAAAGCAAAACAAATACCGAAATACCTGCGTGCATGTAGCTAGCAAGTGACCACAAGCTGTAGTGCATTTTTAGCTCCATTTATATGGAATTAAAGCTACAGTTGTTATACATCCTCCTACTTTAGTAAACAGCAGATTTTCGGTTTGTGTTAGTAGTTACAATGAGCTTCCTCATCAAAATTAGCAGGCTGACTCTGACATTCTGTTCCTTCCCGTCTCTTCCTTTTTTGTGTGTGGGCATAAAAGAAAAGTTTTATATATTTTTTTAAATTGAAGTATAGTAGATTTATTTCCTGTTTCTTTATCTTGTTTTCTTTTAACTAATGTATTTACATAGTTTATTAGTTATTTCTTCTTTCCTAATCGGGCCAAAAGAAAAAAAAATCTAGAACATTTTGAGTCTTTTTCAGATACAAGAGGACATTTAGCTCTTTCTTCTTCTGTAAGTAATATTTAAGTATTCCTTTATGTTCTAAAGTCACTTTGTTGCTTTTTAAACCATCAAAAATGTATTGCATGTAGTATGGCTTGCTGTTAAATAGTAGTGTCTTGTTTGGCATATTGAATGAAAAATTATCTTTACAAGTTTGTCGGCTGAATTTCCTTTCAAACACTTCTTAGCTTTTACCTGAACATGAAACCAGGCAAAAGTTTGGGAAGAGAATAAACTGTCAACATCACGGTAAAACAAAGTTACAACATGGAAACCTTTGTTATGTGTCATTACAACTTCTCTGAAGAGGAATTCCCTGGTGGTCCAGTGGTTAGGACTCTGTGCTTCCACTGCAGAAGACGCGGGTTCGATCCCCGGTCGGGGAACTAAGATTCCACGAGCCGCGCATGTGGCCAAAAAAAAAAGAAGAAAAGAAAAAGAATTTCTCTGAATAGTTATGTTTCTGCAACAAGCAAGCATTTACCCCTTAAATGCCTGGACCCCAGTTGCCCCTGAGGTGGCTCTGCAGCTCACTGACCCCTGCTTGGCTCTCCATGGCTGCTGCCCAGCTCTTCACTCCCCCCATCTCCCTGCCTGGCCTGTCTCTTGCTCGAAGATTAACGCCTTCCATGGAAAAGGTCAGGACCAGCCACATAATTTGCAAGGCTCAGTGCAAAGTGAAAATTCAGGGCTCCTCGTTCAGAAATGATTGAGAATTTCAAGATGGCGGCAGCAGAGCATTAACTCAAATGTGGGACCCTTCTGGGCGTGGGGTCCCGAGCAACTGCAAGGTTGCACACCCATGAAGTCAGCTGTGTTCACAGTCATTCTCGCTAATGCCAGAGCCTTCCTTTGCTTGAAGCCAGCACTGGGCCAGGACCACGTGGGCTGGCTGCCCTTCTCCTGACTTGGGCGTCTCAGCTGCTTCATCCCGGCTTGATGGGTCTATTTTATAATCCTCACTAAGTCTTTCGGAGATGGGAGGCTGGTCTGTGAGAGGGGAGGGGTGCTCTGGGAGCAGCCCCGGCTGGGGAACCAGGAGACCTGGCTGGGTTCTCTCTCCAGGTAAGGCTGGGTTGTGGCTAGGATTATATGACGACTGACCTTGGGTGAGTGCTTGATAAAGAGAGAAGTGGTCCTGATGCCGGGAGCTGATGAAAGGCTGCCCTGAAGAGATAACAATGGTAGCATTATTTAAGGTTGGTTTTGTTTTGTTTTTTTGTATTTTGCACAGTCATCCTCTCTGGAAACTTTGTCTAGTAGTTGGAAATCACCCAGGAAAATCATATCCTTTATCCATTACCTTATCATTAAAAGTAATCAGGGGACTTCCCTGGTGGCGCAGTGTCTGCCTGCCAATTCAGGGGACAGGGGTTCGATCCCTGGTCTGGGACAATCCCATATACCTTGGAGCAACTAAGCCCGTGCACCACAACTACTGAGCCTGCGCTCTAGAGCCCACGAGCCACAGCTACTGAAGCCTGCATGCCTAGAGCCCGTGCTCCACAACAAGAGAAGCCACTGCAATGAGAAGCCCACGCACCGCAATGAAGAGTAGCCCCCGCTCCCCGAAACTAGAGAAAGCTTGCGCGCAGCAACAAAGACCCAACACAACCAAAAATTAAAATAAAATAAAATAAATAAATTTTTAAAAAACTAATCAGGACTCATTAAAAGAGCTGCCTCCTTGCAAATGAAGGAGAATCTATGCCCAGTGCCCCTTCAACTTCCCAACAGTGATGATCCTGTGCTCTGAGACAGCTGGAGAGGAAGTATCTAGAGCAAGGTCATGGTGGAAATTTCTAGCTCTGTGCCGCTTGATACAGTAGCCACTAGCCACATGTAGCTACTGTGCACTTGGAATGTGGCTAGTGAAACCAAGGAACTACGTTTTAAATTTTATTTCATTTTAATTAATTTCAATCTAAGTAGCCACAGGGACCCTATAGCAATCACACTGGACAATGCAGACTAAATCTGGAGTCTAGATTCAGAACATCGTAACCCCAGACAACTTTAAAATATTTGTAAAGACCCAAATAATGTCCCAAACTGGTTATATTAAATGTTTTAAGCAGGCAAAGAACAGTGCTGGGAACCAGAGGGAAGGCTGCAAAGCAACCCACAGTCCCTGCTTCCAGAAGCTTGTATTGACAAGGAGACAGGATATGGAACATGAACTAAGATGTAAAAGTTATAGAATCTATGAGCTGATGGGATCTAAAATTGACTCAGTCCCTTTCCCACTGTGCTGTTAGACTCTGTTGTATAACAGAAACCACCTTGCGTCATGATGATGAGGGTAATGTCATCAATGTCATCCACCAAGAGTCAGCAGGGACAGTGGGCCTTACGGCGGAGTAAGGATCTGCAAAATCTTCTCCTGCATAAAACCATGTGAACACTGGCAAAAGATGTTAAAGTCAACTTTTCCAGAACTCTGAAAATTAATCAGAATTAGTCAAAGGCTTGCAACAGATGCTCAACAGATTAGTCATTAAGGACGTGCAAATCAAAACTGCAATGAGATACCACTTTACACCCACTAGGATGACCATAATTTAAAAAATGGAAAATAACAGGTATTGGCAAGGATGTGAAGAAACTGGAACTCTCATACATTGCTTTGCTGGTGGGAATGGAAAACGTTGCAGCCACTGTGCAGTTGCTCAGAGTTACCTGATGACCCAGGAATTCCTCCCCTGGGTATATAACCAAAAGAATTGAAAACAGGTGTTCGAACAAATACTTGTACACGAATGTTCGGAGCCACTATTCACAACATCCTCAAAGTAGAGACAACTCAAATGACCGTTAACTGATGAATGGCTGAACAAAGTGTGGTTTAGCCACGCAAAGGACTATTATTTGGGCATAAAAAAGGATGACACACCAATACATGCTACAACGAGGATAACCCTTGAAAGCATTATACAAAGTGAAAGAAACCAGACATGATAGACCAGATTTTATATGATTCCATCTATATGAAATATTCAAAATAGGCAAATCTATAGAGACAGAAAGTAGATAATTGATTGCCAGGTATTAGGAGAAGGGAGAAATGGGGAATGACTCCTAACGGGTACTGAGTCTCTTTTTGGAGGTGATGAAAATATCATAAAATTAGACAGTGGTGATGGTTGCACGACTCTGTGAATACACTAAAAACCACAGAATTATGAACCTTAAAAAAGTAAACTTTATGATAGGTGAGTTATACATCAATAAAGCTGTTATTAGAAACCACCACATAAAGCTACCAATTAAAAAAATTAGTTTGTCCTTTAGCTTTTTTGTTTTGTTTTGTTGTTTGTTTTGGGGTTTTTTTTTGGCGGCTTGTGGGATCTTAGTTCCCCAACCAGGGAATGAACCCAGGCCCCAGCCATGAAAGTGCCGAGTCCTAACCACGGGACCGCCAGGGAACTTCCCTGTTTTATTTTTCATTATTTACTTTTAAAATTGTGATAAAATATGCATAACATAAAATTGACCACTTTAAACATTTTTAAGTGTACAATTCAGTGGCCTAAGTACATTCATATTGTTGTACCACCAACATAACCATCCATCCATAGAACTGTTTTCATCTTGCAAAACTGAAACTCTGTACCCATTAAGCAATGACTGCCCATTCCTCCCTCCCCTCCAGCCCCTGGCAACCACCACTCTACTTTCCGTCTCTGTGAGTCTGACTAGTCTATGTACTTCCTATAGGTAGAATCATACAATATTTGTCCTTTTGCAACTGGCTTATTTCATTTAACATAATGTCCTAAAGATTCATTCATGTTGTAGCGTGTGTCAGAATTTCTTTCCTTTTTAAGACGAAATAATATTCCATTGTATGTACGTACCACGTTTTGTTTATCTCTTCATCCATTGATGGACACTTGGGTTGCTTCCATGCTTTAGCTATTGTGAATAATGCTGCTATGACACTTGATGTACACATACATCTTCTTATCCCTGCTTTTAATTCTTTTGGGTGTATACCTAGAAGTGAAATGGCTGGCTCATATGGTAATTCTATTTTTAATTTTTTGAGGAACTGCCATACTGTTTTCCACGGTGGCTGCACCATTTTACGTTCCCACCAGCAGTGCACAGGGTTCAAACTTCTTCACATCCTTGACAACCCTTGTTATTTGTGTGAAGTGGTATCTCATTGTGGTTTTGACTTGTATTTCCCTAACGATTAGTGCCTTAGTCAGTTCGGTCTACTATAACAGAATACCATAAATTGGGTGGCTTAAAAAACAAACATTTATTTCTTACAGTTCTGAAGGCTGGGAAGTTCAAGATCAAGGTGCCGAACTGGTGTCTGGTGAGAATCTTCTTCCTGGTTTGCAAGTGATGGCCTTCTTACTGTATCCTCACATGGTAGAGAGAGATGAATCTTGTGGTCCTTCCTCTTTCTATTAGGGCTTTAATCCCTTCATAAGGGCCCTGCCTTCATGAACTAATCTAATTACCTCCCAGAGGCCCTACCTTCAAATAACATCACATTGAGGGGTAGGGTTTCAACATATGAACTTTGGGGAGGACACAAACATTCGGTCCATAGCATTTAGTGATGCTGAACATCTTTCCATGTGCTTATCAGCTATTTGTACATCCTTGGAGAAATGTCTATTCAAGTACTTTGCCTGTTTTTTTAAAAAATTTATTTATTTGTATTTTTGGCTGCATTGGGTCTTTGTTGCTGTGCATGGGCTTTCTCTAGTTGTGCTGAGCGGGGTCTACTCATTGTTGCTGTGCGTGGGGTTCTCATTGCGGTGGCTTCTCTTGTTGCAGAGCACAGGCTCTAGGTGCACGGGCTTCAGTAGTTGTGGCGCTTGGGCTCTAGAGCACAGGCTCAGTAGTTGTGGTGCACATGCTTAGTTGCTCCGTGGCATGCGGGATCCTCCTGGACCAGGGCTCGAACCTGTGTCCCCTGCTTTGGCAGGCGGATTCTTAACCACTGCGCCACCAGGGAAGTCCACTTTGCCTGTTTTTGAATTGGGTTGTTTGTTTCTTGTTGTTGTTGAGTTTTAGGAGTTCTCTTTAATCCCTTATCAGATATGTGATTTGCAAATACTTTCTCCCATCCTGTAGGATGTCTTTTTACTCTGTTGATAGTGTCCTTTGATGCACAAAAGTTTTTCATTTTGATATGCCCTTTAGCTTTTAGGTTCAATTTACAAGCCTTATATAACTTATATAATTGTTAACTTAGTTAATTAAATTTACAGTTTAAATATTTTATAAATGTAAGCACTTAATTGCCTAACAAGTAGGATCTTAACAAGTTCTTAAGTAATTCTATAACTCTAACAAACTTAATTTATAGACATGATAAAACTTAAGTTTCTATTGTACATGTCAATACTGTCTACTATTAATTGGTCCATCTAATCCATTCACTGCTTGTGTTCATTCTAACTTCCCTTCCCATTCTTCCCACCTGGCAGGATCACAACCCTTACAGGTGTAGAAATTACACCCAGTGAGATTCTGAGCATCCTTCCTGTCTTTTGCCTGGCTCTGTCACAGCTGTCAGGGTCCTTCTAATGACACCTGGATACAAATGATGCCTGGAAGGATGTGTACAAAATGTTAACAGTCATCATCTGTGGGTCATGAGATCACAGGTGATTTCTATTTTCTTCTCTAGATTTTTCTGCATTATCAGGGTTTCCCAAAACAATCATGAATCATTCATTTAATAAATATTTATTGAGTGACTGTTCTGTGTGTAGTACCACCCTTGGCTCTGGGGAGAACAAGGCAGTCATGGTCCTTGCCCTCACAGAGTTTACAATCTAACAGAAAAGGAAGACATTGAACAAGAAGGACAAATGTGATGATGAAATGTGCTGTGGTTCTATTCTAATAGCATGTGTCCTAATCTGGAGGGGGCTTCTGGCCAGGGGTGGGGGGAGTGGAGTACTTCCTGGAGGGAGTGATACCTACCTGGGACCTGAATGGTGAGAAGGCATTAGCTAGGATAGAGGTGGGTGACGGAGGAGTGTGAGCCATTGATTCATCCCCTTCTCTTGCTGCCTTTGCTTCTAACCCTGACACATGTGTCCCTCCCCACTGCTGCCAGAGAGGTTTTTCCTAAAATGCAAATCTGCGCTCATCACTTATTTAAAACTCTTGACTGAAAAATCATAAAGAACTATGAACGGTACTTACCTCTGGGGAGAGAGATGGACAGGGGAAATCTTCTTTTCATCTTGTGCCTTTCTGTGCCGTTTATACTTTCTAATTTGTACATGTACAACTTCTGCTTTTAAAATGTCAACAGGGGTCTTTTTGTTCAGGAGAGTCCTAGTTTATTTCCTTCTTAATATTTCTTCATATTCTTCTTCACATCCTTCTCTGACTGGCCACTGCCATCTGGAGAAAAAGCCGGTTGTTTAGCACGGCAAAAATGATCTGCCCTCTCATCCCTCATTTGCCACTTTTTTTTCAATCCCGGTCGATGCTCCAGTGTTTTAGTCAGGACCTATGCATGGGAAATGACAGAAACGTGACTCATACTAGTTTATGCCCTTGGCTTGCTTTTTTCTCTGTTGGTTTCATTCTCACACTGGCTTTCTGTGTGCACTTGGCACTGCTCTACCTGTTCTGTGTCTATTTTCTCATTTAACTGTCCTATTACGGTGTAGGCAAGGCTTATTAATCTCATTTCACGGAAGAGAGAGTCTAATTAGCTCCCCCAAGGTCTCACAGTTAGTAAAGGAGCTGGTAAGACTTGAACCAGGCAGTTTGCCTCCAGATCATCCAGGACATTGGTCTCTTCCTGAAGACCTCTTGAGTCAGGACCCAGAGGATTCTCTTCCTCCCAACCCCAGTCGGGATTTCATAGAGTGAATCTGATTGGCCCTCCTTGGGTCACATGGCCTCCCTGCACCAATCCCTGGTGCTGAGGAAATGGCATATTCTGATTGGTCAGGCTGGCCATGGAGTCAGCCTCTTTTGAACTCTAAGGAATGAGTTTCCCACCTGGAAGTGGGGTGTTTAGTTACCTTCGCTCTGCAGTCATCCAGCCACAGGGTTCCATCTTGCATCTCCCAATATGCTTCACAGTCTCTCTTACTTCTCTGGCTTTGCCTATGTCATTTCCTCTTCCTGGGAATCTCCCCGGAATTCCCCACCAAGGTGATGGCAGCTTCTAAAGGTTCAGGTCTCTCATTCATTTCCCGCGGGAAATTCCTTGTGACGCGCAAGGCAGGATCAGAGGCAAGCTGGGGCGGGATGGGGCTGTCAGGCCCGCAGTTCTCCTGTGACCGTGCCATACCCCCTTTTTTGGGCTGTGCAGCGCAGCACGTGAGATCTTAGTTCCCCGAGTTCCCCGATCAGGGATGGAGCCCACAACCGCTGCAGCAAGAGCACGAAGTCTTAACCACTGGACCACCAGCCAAGTCCCATGGCTGAGGCTTTCTGATCCATGAGTTTGAATGCAATGGAACCAAGCAAAGCAAGTCAAATTCCTTCCAGGGATTTGAAAATGTTAAGTGAAGAATCAGTGGCAGAAGATGCTCGGAGCTGCACCATCTACCATAGGTCCCTAGAGAAAAGGCTGGAGCACTCCTGCTGCGCAGGCCTGGAGCTGCACGGATCCTTTTGCCTTTTCTTCCAGCCCGTGAATTCACCCAACAGCTGTCCAGAAAAACCTCCTCTGGGACTCAGTTTAGCCAGAGTCAGTTTCTGTTGCTTAAGACTGGAAGAATTTTAGTAGATAAGTACCCCTTGCTCTGGTCATACCTGTGTACCCCTGTTGTACACCCTCAGAGCTGAATTACTTTCTCACTAGACTGGTTTCCCTGCATACGGTGTTATTGTCCCCATTTTACAGATGAAGTAAGCTAAGCTTAGAGAGGTTAAATGCCTTGCTCAAATTTACACACTTAGTGATAGCACTGGGACATATGGGTACCTGGAATAATGGGAAAATAATGGTTTTATGGAAATACAGACCTGGGTTCAAATTACAACTCTCACTTACTGGCCATGTGACTTTTAGCCAGGAGAGGTATAAAGTGAGCACTTCATAGGTATCAGGTACAGTGATTTGCATATATAATGTCATTTAACCCTTAAGATAACTTTGTTGGGTAGGCCTTATTTTCCCTCAGTTTACAGATGAGGAAACTGAGAATCGGAGCAGTCAATTGACTTGCCCAAGATCGTGTAAGAAAAAACATTCTGAAAGAATTTACTTCTAACTGTGAAGAGAGAGTGGGGAATGGAAAGAGTGTGGGGAAGAAATTTTCACCTTTTTTTTTCAAACATTTTCCTCTCATGTTTGAGTTTTTACAACATGTGAATTTGGGGGTGGGTATAGATAAAAATGTCTGAATAATATGATTATCACTCTATGAAGGCTTTAAGGTCAGGTGAAGTCTGGGAAGGAAATACCCTGACATAGCCACAGTCGGAGTGTTGAGGGGAGTGTGGCAGCTGGCCTCCAAAATGTCTCCCAAAGATCTTCAACTCCTGGTACCCAAGACCACATGTAGATTCCTTTGACGTGACTCAGGACTAACTCGTGTGATCAATAGAATGTGGCAGAAGCGTGTGCTTTCTGAGGCGAACGTCATAAAATGCATTCTGGGTTCTACCTTGAACTCTGAATCATTCCTTCTAGAGGAAGCCAGTCGCCATTTTGTAAGGACACTTCAGCAGCCCTGTGGAGAGGCCTGTGTGGAGAGGAACTGAGGCCTCCTGACAAAAGCCAGCTCCAACTTGCCAGCTATGTGGGTGAACTACCTTGGAAGTGGAACCTCCAACGCCAGTCAAGCCTTTAGAGGACTGCAACCTCATGAAAGTTTCTGAGTTAGAACCACCCAGCTGAGTCCTTCTTGAATTCCTGACCACAGAAACCATCGGAAATAATAAATATTTATTATTATTTTTAAGTCACCAAGTTTTGGAATGATTTGTTATGCAGCAATAGATAACTAATATGGGGGTGGGTGGAGTCGGGTAGAGATCATGGTCGATTATTTCACTCTGTTTTTGAGACTTCCCATGATGTCATGTCACTTCAAAAAACAGTGGTAAGGGCTTCCCTGGTGGCACAGTGGTTAAGAACCCGCCTGCCAATGCAGGGGACACGGGTTCGAGCCCTGGCCTGGGAAGATCCCACATGCTATGGAGCAACCAAGCCCGTGCACCACAACTACTGAGCCTTGTGCTCTAGAGCTCGCGTGCCATAACTACTGAGCCCGCGTGCCATAACTACTGAAGCCCGTGCTCCACAACAAGAGAAGCCACTGCAATGAGAAGCCCACACACCGCAACGAAGAGTACATCTGCTCACTGCAACCAGAGAAAGTCCGCACACAGCAACGAAGACCCAACGCAGCCAAAAATAAAAATAAAAAATAAATAAAATTTTTTAAAAAGTGGTAAAAATCATTTAAAAGAAGAGGGAGGGACAGACTATCCCTATACCTCTGTGTTTGTTCCAGTGCATCCCCAACTTTTTCTTTTTATGGAATTAGTAGAAAATATATTTGTTCATCCCACTGGGGGAAGTTGAGGGATTGAGGGAGATTTGGGCTATTTCCATGGAGCACAGAGAAAACATTACATTGTCTTAGTATTTACTTTTTTACTAAAATAATAAAAAATGATGCAATGTATTAGGAAAGACATTTGAATTTGTATTATACTTGTCTCTAAAATCTTTTAAAATATTTTAATAGGAAGGTTGGGTTTGCTTCAGAACATAACTTTTTATATCAGGTTTTATGCTCAAGATGGCTGTGTGCAGTTCTTGTTTTTCATGATGATTCTTTTGAATTCAAGAATTCTTCAAATTCTTGATAGTCACCATCAATGCAAAATTGCATTTGTACAGGTAGCTAGTAGCAAGTAACAGAAGATTATCACTTTTTTTCCTTGATGGATATTCTTATCCATTAATTGATAATCATTAATTTGCCATTAATCAGAATGTAGATAATTCTATCAGTTTAAATTGTTTTCAATGGTGAGATTATCTTTTAAATCCAATAGTTCTGCATCTTCTGTCATTAAGAACTGCAATGTTGGGCTTCCCTGGTGGAGCAGTGGTTGAGAGTCCGCCTGCCAATGCAGGGGACGCGGGTTCGTGGTCCGGTCCGGGAAGATCCCACATGCCGCAGAGTGGCTGGGCCCGTGAGCCATGGCCGCTGAGCCTGCGCGTCCGAAGCCTGTGCTCCGCAGCGGGCGGGAGAGGCCACAGCAGTGAGAGGCCCACGAACTGCAAAAAAAAAAAAAAAAAAAAGAAGTGCAATGTTGAGATTTCTTAGGATATTGTTAATGGGTTTTTACTTTGATCAAATTTTTTCACATCAATATTTCAAAACAATAGTGTAGGTTTTCCTCAAGCAGACCCAGATACTGCTTTTCTAGTCTTTTTTAAAAAATATTTATTTATTTTTATTTGGTTGTACCAGGTCTTAGTTGCAGCAGGCAGCCTCCTTAATTGTGGCTCACTGGCTCCTTAGTTACAGCACATGGGCTCCTTAGTTGTGGCATGTGAACTCTTAGTTGCGGCATCGCATGTGGGATCTAGTTCCCTGACCAGGGATCGAACCCGGGTCCCCTGCATTGGGAGAGTGGAGCCTTAACCACTGAGCAACCAGGGAAGTCCCTGCTTTTCTAGTCTTGATAATTCTTTAGAGTTCAGTTTTTAACAACTACACAACCCGAGTGAACAATTCTTTATGTCCGAATTCTGTTCTACATACTTTGTCAGAACATGCTGTAGCTTACTTTCATTTGACCTTTGCATTTTTCAGTATTAAACTCATCCAGCAGCTCAAAAATGTCAGCTAGTAGCTATCTTTCTACAAATCTGTAAAGCAAGAATCATTCACAAAATAATTTTTGAATTCTATTTTGCCCCTATTTCTTTCCTTTGGGCAGCCAACACATTACCATGAGATTAGGGAGGGGGATGTGCTGATCCCAGTTCTTTTGCACAATGCTGGAAACAGGGACTGTTGCCATGAGGACTTTTTAGAATGACTTCTTGGCATCAGTGATGCGCAACTTGGTCTAGGGTCAGACATGCACACAGGAGAGCCTGTGGGCTACAAAACAGGTTATTCCTTCCTACCACTGTAGCCCCAGCTGACCTGGTCTTTGTCCTTGGTGGAGAACCAGACCTCTGCTGAAAGGCTGAAAACCTATCCCTCTGCCCCTCACCTCTCCACGCCCCCTACCAGTGGGAGGAGCTCCATGGGAGGTCACTGATTGGAGCCTTGGCTGCCTTCTGGGTCTTCGGGGAACTTCCGCATAGCACAGATCCTTCCCTCACTCCAAGCCTCAAGACGGCTGCCCTGCGTCTGAGAAACGGCCTACTTGAATCCCTATAATTTTTTTCATTGTGTGCCTCATTCCCTCGATTACCAGAGAAAACCTGCTCAATGTAGATAATTTGGAGAAAAAAATTTTAAATATAAAGCAGCCAGGAAAAAAATAAAATATCACCTATACTTTGAGTCAACCACTGTCACCATTTTAACATATTGTTTTCTCTCTACCGAGTCTCTATTTCTTGACATAATTAGGAAAATATCATAAGTAATTATAATACACTGTTTAACAGCATATTGTAAACATTCCCCTTGCCATTAAAAACTCTTCATCAACATGGCTTTAACTAACGCACAATGTATCATAATTTATTGAAATTGTTCGATATTTGGAGAGTTCACATTTTTTTCTGGTACATTAAGCAGGATGATGAATATCCTTGTAAATAAACTTTGTCCGTATTTCAGCTTATTTTTTTAGGGCAGAGTCTGGGAAATGTCATTGCTGCTTAGAAGAATGTGAAAATTTTTCCAACTCATGATCTAGAATGCCAAAGAAACTTCCAGAAAGGTTGCAGGAGTTTCCTCCTTGCTACCCGTACATCTCCTGCATTGACTATGCATTGACATTACTATGTTTGAAAATGTTTCCTTAAATATTTGAAACAGGGCATCTCCTGGTTTTAACTGCATTTCTCTGATTATGACTGATGTGGAATCTTTTCCTCTGTTTACTTCCTATTGGTATTGTCTCCTTTGTGAATGTTCTATTCTTACATAAAAGGATTTTTTTTGAACGGGGTTAGTCAGGTGCTCCTTTGCTACGCTGCTCCAACAAACTCGGGCATAAACCCAACTGGGTCACCGGGGCTGACCCCAGACTACACCAGACATTCAGACCATTCTGCAAACAGTATCTGGTCTCGTGATTAATGAAAGATCTTGGGGATGAGTAACTTGAACCCTAGAAACAGGCATTTTCTTTTCATCTTAATCTTTAACATCCCGAGCCTATGACCAGCACTCATAATTATTTGATGAGATTAGAAATTGAGGGCTTCCCTGGTGGCGCAGTGGTTGAGAGCCCGCCTGCCGATGCAGGGGACACGGGTTCGTGCCCCGGTCTGGGAGGATCCCACATGCCATGGAGCGGCTGGGCCCGTGAGCCATGGCCGCTGAGCCTGCGCGTCCGGAGCCTGTGCTCCGCAACGGGAGAGGCCACAACAGTGAGAGGCCCGCGTACCGCAAAAAAAAAAAAAAAAGAAATTGAGAAAAATGAGATGGGCTGAGGAGTTCTGAATTCTTATTGTCCAGAAGTCTGAAACTCCACTTGACTATCTTGTGAGAGAGGCTGTCTCTCGCCTCCCCTTCCCCAATGTCACCGTTTCCCCACAAACTAAAACAAGTCCAGTTGTTTCCATCTCATGTTTGCTTGGACAAGGACTGTCAAGAAGAACCCTGGACCGGTCACTGAAGAAACCCGTGTACCAGCCAGTAATTTATCATGTGCTGGTCAGGTCTGAACCTCCTCTTGGAGCAGCTTCCACCAGCTTGTCTGCATTGTTTATTGAAAATTGTAGGTTCATGGTCTGCGCCTGGTTTACCAGGTTACACAGCCTGATTTGGGCTGTGACCAGTGGGATAGAAAAGACCCCTCAGCAAACTTGTACTTGGCCTCCCTGAGATCGAGATAGCTCACATCCATCCAATGGCTTGTGATGCAGGGATGAATGCCACCCTGGGGGCTGCAAGGACCCTGGGAGGTGCGCCTGGGTGCCCTGGCCCTTCCTGATGTTCGCCTGTATTTTCTTCCTCCTGCTGTATTGTATCCTCTTTTTTTTTTTTTTTGGCTGCACTGCATGGCATGTGGGATCCTAGCTCCCCAACCAGGGATTGAACCCGAGCCCCCTACACTGGAAGAGCAGAGTCTTAACCACTGGACCATCAGGGAAGCCCCTGTCCTTGGTCTTATGAAAGCCTTAAATAAGTGTGCTTTGTGGAGTCTTATTAGTTCTTCCAATTATAAAACCCTGTGTAACTGCTGGAGTCATGAAAGTCAAAGAGCAAAGGACCTACTCCTGAAAGAGAAGCAACAGCTAAATGCCATTTGCGATTCTGAACCTGATCCTCTTGCTTTATAGGACATTGTTGGGGAGGACTAGGGAAACTTGAATGAGGTCTGAGGGTGAAATGGTAGTCATATAGCAACACTAACTTTCTGACTGTGGTGGTTACAGTGCGGTCATACAGGAGAATATCCTTGGAGGAAATACACATGAATATATTTGAAAGAGATGTCAACGTCTTTCAGAAAAGAAGTTCTTTGTCCAGCGGTAGCACTTCTGTAAGTGCTTCTGGGCCCCAGGTCTTGCTTCTCTGCAGGACATGCTGGCACAGACCCAGGAACCTAGAGGGAGGAGAAGTGGAAAAATAGAATGTGGCAGTGGGTTCTCTCCTAGCAGGGCCCAGCATCTGCTCCCAAACCACTTACTGAGAAACTCCTACCATCCCTCCCAGCCATCCCCAGCTGTGTGAGTCAGTGGAGATGGAACAAAAGAGAAGAGACTTCTAGAAAAGGTGACAGTAATTCTTGTTGGCCCTAGGCAGGCCGGGGGGCGTCAAGGGAGAATGCAGGTCTGATTTCACCACTCCAGCTCCTCCCAGGTGGACATGAGAGGCAAGGCCCCCAATATGATTCTGAACAAACTCAGGTGAAACATCTCATGGCCCTTAACACCGCAGGGGAGGCAGTGTGATGTGGGCTTCCTTTGGTCTGGAGTTGTTAAGCTTGAGAGTAGATAATCTAACCTTGGAGGAACCAGTTCTGCTTCACTGGTCTCCTGACCCCACCTGGACATCATGGTCACTGCATGGACTGTCTTCTCGCCCACGCTTGTCCTCCACTGGTCACTCCCTTCTGGTTGGTTCCTCTTGTCTCAGCTTCCCTGACACGGCTCCTTCACCTCTCTCCTCCCCACTCTGTCTGGTGTTGCTCTGTCTTCTTCCCCCTTCTTTCTTCTCTCAAGTGTAGATGCCCCTGCCTTCCTTACCTTCACGAGTTCATTTGTTCTTTAATTTGCTCCTGCACGCTGCCATGTAAACGTTCTACTATGTTCTGGGCACACAGCACTATCGGGGCTTCCAGTCTGGTGTGGAGACCAGCATTTGGGGAAGGAAATCCATCATTGAAGAAACTTTGTCACGTCACTGAAAATACAATAAAGTTATCCATAATGTTTCCCTGCTTTGACGTCTCCTGAATGAACACTGACTCCCTTCCTTTTAAAGCCTCCCAAGGGACTTCCCTGGTTAAAATTCAGAGGGT